>NC_065537.1:70639760-70939760 GCF_932294415.1 Quercus robur
AGAGTCAGACTCCAAATCATGTTTGCTACCATCCTACCACAATGAGGCTTTTGCCCCTTCTTTCCGGAGTTCTCATCTCCTTTGGTCTCAGATTCATTTTTAATGCCAATTTTCCTTTTACACTTTCATGTGTCATGATTTTATATATTCAAAATTTTGTGTGGTAAATGCATCCGAAGTGGCTACCATTACATATAGTTTTTTGTCAAAAAAATGAATTTGTAAGGTAAAGAAGGCTAAACAGGGTACACTGTATGAAGAGGAAAATATGAATTGGAAATGTCTTGTTTTAAATTTAATTATATGCTATTGGAGGTAAATTGTAATTTTCATAACTATTTAGGTAGAATGTTTGGTCATCGATAGCCTTTCTATCTTTCTTCTTCTCTCTCTCTCTCTCTCTCTCTCTTCCCCTCTCCCCTCCCCCCTAAAAAAAAAGATTTTAGTAAAATAAAAAAAAAACACTATTCACATCAAAATCATCTAACAAAGGATATTCTATCATAATACAAATTTTACTAAATTCATTGAAGACTACTTAACATACAACAAGCTACTTTTTACCAGTGTCAAATTAAGACCATAATATCCCAAGTATAACAAAATATTAAGACAGAATCTCACTCCCACCTCACGGTCACATTTCCTGACCTGCAGAAGAGGATCTTTGTTGTTCTTGTGTTGCACTTTGATCTCTAACACCACTAAATATGTCTCCAGCCTAAAATATAAGATAAATAACTCCAATTAACATTATAACACAACTATAAATACTACATAAAGTAATTTACATTATAAAACACATAATATATCTATAACAAAAGCACAACAAAGTAATAACCTGGCCCCCCTAATCGCTGAATCAAATGGGCCAATCTTGATTTAAAATTGGCCGCTTTCTCCAATTGTGATTTAAAATAGGCCATTCTCTCCATCTGCTGTTGTATTGCCTCTTGTTGATATAGCATTGCCTCTTGTTGCTGGCGTACTGTCTCTTCGAGTTGTACTACCTCTTGTTGCTGTTCTCTTGCCTCCTGTAGCAGGTGTACTCTAGCTTCATCAGATGTCAACCTGAAAATTTGGTAGCAATATATACACCAAAAGGCTTAGATGGTTGAGAAACAAAGATAATTGAACAACAGAGTAAAACCAATAAATGTCATATTAGAAAGCAACCCATTATAGAAAATCCACACAATCAACCCACTTAAACAAGAGAAAAAGGAAGTCAAGAAGATGTATACACATCAAATATCTTGCAAGCAAGACCAAGACTACTAACGAATGAAGGGCTGAGGTGGATGACTTTATCTCAAAGTGAATTCAGAGAAAGAATCCTCCAAATTTTTAGGCATGAAGAAGAATCAAATTTGAGTGTGAATGACCTCATCTTGGTTAAAGTGAATTCAGAGAGAATCCTTTTTGGGCATGAAGAAGCATCAAATAGATGCATTACCAAAGAAAAAAATGAGATACAAAAATAACTAGAACCCCAAACCCAAAAATAAACACACGTATCTCTATCATCAACTTAAAAAATGTCAAAAACCCAATGAAACTAAGTCAAAGAAATTGATAAAAGAAGAAAGAAAAACTGGGGAAAAAAAGGTGCCTGAAAGGCCCTAATTGGCTGGTGAGAAATGAACCAAATCATAAAATTGGAAAATCAAAATAATCTATAAATCAATAACAAAATTTTTTGAAGAAAGCAATGTGAAATAAAAATTTAAAGGGATAAAAAATTCAGATCAGTGAGAGTGGTGGATTGGCTCCCACACCTTTCTTTTTGGGGAACTAAATTTGAACCAAATGTGCAATGCAACTGTTGGAGAGAGAAAAGTAAGATAATTTTTTTTGCTAATAGAGACGGTGGCCAGAGATTAAGAGTTAGATATTAATGTAAAATGAAGGTTATTAGTGAAGTGGTTGGGTGAGTTTTGGGGAAATGGTGTTATATAATAACTACTAGTTTGAAATCTTTAAATGCTACTTATGTCACTTTGATTCCAAATAAAAATAATAATAAAAGTGGTGGGATCAATATCAAGGATTTTTGCCATATTAGCTTCGTTGGAAATGTCTATATTCTTATTGGCAATGGTGTGGGCTAATCTCTTCACTTAAACCAAAAACAAAGTGTTGGATAATCATTTAAATGTGCAATAGGTGTCTTGTGAGAGTCCGAAATGCTTTCATTCAAGGTTGGAAAATCCCTTATTTGGTGTTTATTGCCAATGAATGTTTTGATAGCATAGCATACTCAATAGCAGTGTTTTTAAAGTAATTTGTAACCTGGACACTGAAATGTTATATGACAAAGTTATCTAGGGCTATTTCATAAATCCATTAGACGGACTCACCCTGGTGAACATGGAGGAAGTAATACAACGTTGTGCAGGGTGGGGACTTAGCTGCATTTCAAGTTGGGAGAGAAAGTAAAGGGTTCACGGAAAATTCAAGCTGTGACTAAATTATATGCCAGCCATTAACCTAATACAACCTTCCATTTTTTTATTCAAGTTGTGTACAAAATTTAGGATTAAAAAAAAAAGTATTGACACAAACAGAGTTGATACACAATCACATGCATTCACAAATAAGCTTTAAAACGTCAATTACATCAACTAGAATATTAAATCCATCCCACAAACACCGATAATTTAATGGCAGTAAAGAGGCATAACAATTGAGCATTTGCCACTAATTAAACAAGTCAACATCAGTTGGGTAATAGACAAATAGATTAATAATGTAATAGATTATTCAAGGAAAAGATTTAATTCAATGAACAAAAGCAATACAAGCTAATTAGGCAGCAGCACATAGATAGAAAAGGAATCATAAGCTGGTCCTTTATGCTTCATTAAATATTCCTTTAATTTTTATTTTTTTATTAGTAAAATTTCTTTGAATAATGAAAAGAGATCACCCAAGAACAAAGGGGGCATACAATAGGTACACCAAACTAAGTGAATGCCATTCACATCAATAATACTTATTTTCAAATTTTGAACTATCCTCATTTATAGGTTTATTCATGCCCCTCAATAAGCTCAACCCAAAATAATAAGTGAGCATTACCCTAAATAAATAAAGAGAGAAAAAAAAAAATAAAGAAAAGAATCACTACAACTCTACAAGGACATCTAACCAACACTTAGCAGACTAAAAAGAAAGTGTCTTATATATATATATATATAATATGGAATTTTATATTAAAAGGGAATTACCTCAGATACAAAGATGGACACAAAGTAAATCCCAAAGAAACACAAGAGAAAAAAGTTCCAGTCTAAGAGAGAGAGAATCAACAAAGTCTACAATAATGTATCTCACTATGACCCCAAAACAAAAGACAATTCAAACAAAGTTCATAGGAAAGATGATTTTGGGTGACTAGTGGCTTCCACAACCTCAAAAGTACGTAAGTTTCTTTCTCTACAAAATTCACAAAGGATATAAGTTCCATACAACCAAGGAGTAATTACTAAACCAATTGCTCCATCAAAATTCACATGAGCCTTGGAGCTTTTGTGTTTCCTTTTTCCTATTTAGTTATATTAGTTTCTAGCTTAGTGTTTTTTTTTTTTTTTAAACAAAACAAAACCCTTAGCAAAATGTTATGAGTCAGCCAAAAGTTACATGGTTACAACAAATTTTAAATGTTTGGCATCATCCCATACTTTGTTGAATTTACATTAGTTCAAAACAACACGTCATTTACAAAACACACTATTTGAAGGCCATGGCAGATCATATCAGAAAAATCTTAGCAACCCTAATAAAATGATAAGAGTAAAAAAAAATTTGATATTGAATATGGATTAGATGTGACAAGTTCTGTGCATATAAAAAGATAATCACATCAGCCTTTCATTTATATTTGGTTTCCAGCTTGCAAATGTCTAATCTCATCATCAACGACAACCACAAACTTACATTTAACAGTTCTGACCACTCTTTATAGCAAGTCGATATCAAATTAACATCTGAAAGCAGTATATAGAGGTCTAAAAATGTTTACTTACAAGCAAAAGCTGAAATGTTGACTTGAATCAAGCTTATCTCTGCATTTCCTCTTCCTGCTCACTCCCCTTTTGGAAACTGCATCATTCGGTTTGTCAAGCAAGACAAGGTTCTCCATATAATTATCAACACAAAAATAGTATGGTCTCCCACAAATTCCCAAATGCTTAACTTGTTCGCTCTTAGGGTCATATGAAGATAGCTCCCAATGAAGTGGTAGTTCTGCCTCTACTAATATATTACCATTCTTCTGTAGACCTAATACCCTTATAAGTCCTCCGTAAAGATTAACAGTGAATAGTTTAGTCCAAGAATCAACAACACCGTACTCTTTCATCACCCAAATGGAACAGCAGTTGTTCACTGTGTGCCTATAAGTATCATGACATAAAAGAGAAAGCGATCCTCCAATTACTGAGGTATGAACATAATCACTCGTACGGAATGCACCATTTGGCACTGATATCTCACGAAAAACCTCATCACCTAAGTCAAATGACAAAACTAATGGACAAAAGTTATCATCCCTATCCTTCCCTACAAAATGGACAGCCCCATTTAAAGAAGCTGATGGTCGCCCCCAGTCATCAAAACTAATCCCGGGTGAAAAAGAGTCGCCAGCACTTGTTATTCTCCAAGATCCCTCATTAAGAGAGTAAACCTCGACCAGAGGCACTTTGGCCTCTTCAGTCCTTTTAGTTCCGCATCGAAATGCAATCCTCACCACCTTATAATCATTAGTCCGTGGATCAAACCCGAATGCCGAACGACACTTAACGCGGCCGTGCGTTTTGACAGTAATGCAAGGGTTTGGAAGGGTTATAAATTTTCTAATAGAGGGATTCCAAAGAACATAGCGCTCTAGTTCAAAAAGACTGAACAATCCATTCACGGAACCGATTAACATAAAATGGTTTATACGACTACTCGTTAGTGGGAAATCAATGTGTTGGATTTGATCAGATGAGGAGTCATTGTTATCGTCAATTAATTTGTAGTGCTCTAAATAGGGTTTATCAACGCAGTGCCTAACAATTAATTTGTTGGAGTTGGAAGAATTGGAGGAAAAGTGGGAATTGATGAAGGCAGGGGTTGTAATTAAAGAGTTCCATGATTTAGAAACGCACCTGAATCGAATTAGGGATTTGACGGGAAGTCTGTGCAGAATTTCCAGCACCACTTCCTCTGGGAGATAGTCTGACATTCCTAACCCTAACCCAATTTCAAGCTTTTCTGAAATTTTCGATTTGAAAAACTTGGGAATGGCGTAAACAGATAGAGATAGACAGTGTTCTGAAAACGATATCGCTTTGGTTGACTGTCTTTTTTTTTACTTTTTGAACTGTTTTGTTTTACCTGCAATTACTTTTTAATCAAACAAATTAGCGGCAAAGATTTTTGTAACTCTTATAAAAAATAAAAAATTAGGGCAAGACTCCCCCCATTGAAACCCTCTAATAATATCTTCAAGTTTTAGTAAGGACACCATCACACTCACACCAACATTTACTTTGGGCTTTGTATGAGTCGAGTCAATTTCAATTGGAATCAAGAAAGAGGAGACAATTGTCAAATCTCGTCAAAAACTTTAATTTTCCTCCTCATCTTGTCGGAGATCACAAGTAGAGATCACAAGATCTCAACTAGGTTTGAGTAGAGATCATAATATTTTTGCCAAATCTAGGCAGAACCTCTGACAACAATGTGATTCTAGGTTGAATTCTTGGTAGAAATGTAGGATTCCAACAAGATTTCTAAGATATTTGGTGGTGGGTTGGTTGAGTAAGTTTATATTGAGTTTCAAAAGGGAGACCCACCACTTGACCTACTCCCAATGGGTTTTGGAGGACACTTGTCGCTAGAGATTGTAATGGGGCGGGGCGGGGTTGGAGGATGGGGTCTTCGTCCCTGTCTCGCGTGGTTTTCTTTTACCTCATCCCCTCCTCGCTCAGAAAGACGGGGAAATCTTTCTCACCCCATCCTTGCCCCTTGGGGCCCAGCAAAGTCTCGTCTCACCTCGTAAAATTCTACTTTTTGTTGGAGGATTTGGGAATTGATCGAGTGAGATGGGAATTGATGAAGGCCGGGGTTGTGATTAGAGAGTTCCATGATTTTGAAACGCACCTGAATCGAATTAGGGATTTGACGGGTAGTCTGTGCAGGATTTCCAGCACCACTTCCTCTGGGAGATAGTCTGACATTCCTTACTTGAAAAAGCAATTGTTGCTTTTGGTTCGACTGTCTCTGTTTTTCTACACAGCGGTTGTATTTCTAACCGGCAAGTCAATTGTCATATCTTGTAATTTTACTTTCCCTCTATTTTTTCTAGAAAACTTTACTTTCCCGCTCAAAAGAAATAATTTAGCGCCCTGTTTTACTTTTTACATTTTCAAATTTTTTTCACGGTGGTAAATTGTAGTTATTTTTAATTTAAATTCATAATCTAAATTATTTTTTCCCTCACTTGTTACAACCAATAATTAATAATATCTTATTGCCTAAGTTATGAAAATATTATGAAAATATTATAAACGTAACATTTTTTGTATCACTGTCATCAATACAATTCAAATATTCATTTAAGAAATAGTTGAACTTGAAGCTATTATATTACATTTTCTGTCACATTAATTTGTAAATTAATGAATTAAAACTTGTAATATTTTAAACTTTTTCCAACAAAATTACGGAAAAGATTCCCAATTATTATTTTTTAAATCTTCACTATTTAAACCATCCGAATCTTTTCAAGTTTTAATCACAAGACACTTATAAAATTTATTTGATTTTTTTTTTTTTTTGTGTGGTTTATATGAATTTTTTAAAGCCAATGATTTTTTTTTTTTTGAATTAAAATAGAAAGATTTGAATGGAAGGGGATTCTTTCTAAGAAAGTTAATTTGTGCTCCTCTTTTGTAGTGATTAAAGGGCATTAATACTTTATTAAATAATGTTTTTATATGATTGTTAAAAAATAAGTCAAATTCTGCACATATATCCAAGAAAGTACACACAAGTACAATAAATTTATGTGTGTAAAATGAATTAGGAAAGGGAGAGAGTAAGTTGATAATATTTTTTTATTTGAGAGAGAGAGCTAAAAATAATATTAAATAGTAATACTTAAATATGAATTGTGTGGTTTTAGGGATGAATACACAAGACAACTAATTTTAGATTATAAGCATACAACCGTTGGGCATTATCATGGTGGATAGCAATTAATGCTGTCTACGGGTTGGATCGGATCGGGTTTGGGCTCAACCCGAATCTGACCTAACCTAATCGAGTGGAGTAGCCATCAACTTGTCGTTGATCGAGAGACTGATTGGGTTAGGTGGGTCAAACCTCCAACGAGTGGCGAGCAGGTTGGTTGGAGTCAAAGATTTGAGAAAATAGCAAAACATCTGTGACATTTGGCTAGAATTGATTGAAATCTCATTGGATCTACCTAATATCTCATTCGAAATCTAGATATTTTTGCTCTAGAATTTGGTAATTTTCACAGGGAAATCTTAGTACGTTGGTCAGTTCAGGTTTTTGGGGGAGGAAAACCAAAACCAACCTACCGAAGTTGGTTTCTTGAGATAAAGACTTGCTGCTGATTTCTGGAGTAGTCGAGTCGGACAGTGTGGGATTAGATTCGGTCGATTTCTTCAGGTGGGTTGGGTCTTTAGAATTCAGATGGGTTGGACAACCCTAATAGCAATCTCAATCTAAGAGAAAAAATTATTGCTGCCCAATTGGTAAATTTATGAAATAAAATTTTATAATTTGGTATCTGCTAGGTAATTTGTTGGGCATTATTATGGACAGCAATTTTAGAATTTAAAGGGCATTATTAGCAAACTTTAGAATTTTAGGCCTAGTGATAAATCTTTATCTGAATAAGGTAGTAGTAGATTATTATTGTTATTTTCTTGTACTCAAATTGATCCCTATGTTCTAAGATTTGTTGATGAGGTTATCTCATACCTAATTATTTATGTACATTAAATACATCAATGAAAATAAAGCAGAAAATTAATAAAGAAATGTCTATTTCCTCTCTTTAGTTCAGGAGATTGGTCATCTCAAAATAATTAACTAACTTTTACCTTTAGTAATTTTCTTGGTTCACAACATAAAAGGCTTGCTAGAGAGTCAAAGAAATTTGAAGAGTGAAAATACATTGCAAAATTAAAAAAAAAAACAAGGGGGATGATGGTTTGTGTTAATCTTGGGTTTTTGTTGGCCTAGTACTTCTGATTCGGTTATTGATGGAGTACAAGTGATGAACTAATGCATTTTGAGCAGTAATATAATGTTTGAAGTGTGTAATGTGACTTCTAATTTAAAGTGATCTAAACTAGTTTTATGAATTATGCAATGTTATGGATTGTTGGCCTAAAGTTTTGAATTAACTAATATTTTGGTGTACGCAAATTGTAAACTTATGGATTGTGAAATGTGTGCACAATAGGCTATAAGAAATTACAATTCAGCTAGACGTATTATTTGCTGATGAATGTAAATTCAACTGAAAATCTAATAGTAGATTGTCTTGGCTTAGTAAATATTGTTTGAATATTTCTCGAATTTTATTGACCACACATCCTCTTCGCCTTCTACAAATATATATATTTAAGGGAACTTATTTTTTGAGAAACATATATGTTTAAGGGAACTAAACAGGAGTCTTTCAGTGAGTTAAGAGTGATAATAACTTTGATAGTTCCAGTGGCAAATTTTAATCTATAACAGTTCACAACGCAATTGGTTTCTACCATCATTCTAAAAGAATATAATCCAATGGGCAGTATCGTCTAACACGCAAATAATATGAAAACATAAGAAAGCATTCTAAATTCCACAACCATGAACATAAACCAGCTGAACATAAATTGGGCATAATCATGAACATGAATTTCACAACATAATTTTAACTAACTGAATTTAGTTTCCACCTACTGATCAAAAACAAAAGCTGTGACCTATTGACATTGTTCAGTTACTGTCATATACAGAGAATTTGGTGTTATGGATTGTTCCCTGGACACATCACAAAACACATAAAAATAATTACATCCCATATAGACTTCAACTGAACACTTTTTTCTTTCCCTCTTCTTTTCTTGAAGTTGATGTTGTCCCATCCTTGGAACTCTCACCTTTCACTTGGCCTCGCATAGGCTGATGTCCCATTCTCTTTGCATCTAAACTATCAAACCAGAAATAATAAAACAAAAAAATTTAGTTATGAATATGAAGATACAAATTATGATCACATTTAGCATACATTATTTACATATAGTTTTTGCCTTTTGTTAGGAGCAATTGTTGATGGGTCATCAGTTTCAATTGGCTTCTTCTTTGCCTTCTTTTTATAAATTTCTCTTGTTGGGTTTTTTGGTTCTTTGCAGGTCCTTGCATATGATCCCATGCATAACAATTCCCACCTCTTACTGCTAGCCCCTTCCTAATGATTCTATAAGGATGCTTGTAAAAGTCAATGTTGACTTATCAAAAATAATTATTGCTTGACTACATAACGAAACAGTTAAAATATATATATATATATATATATATAAAATAAGGCATAACAAACAAACATTGGACACACCAGAGTTAATAAGAGGCAAGATAAAGAAGAAATTGAGAGAAAGTCCAAGAGAGTTTACTGTGTCTAAACTACTAGCCGAATATTTTGTTGCAATACCAACAAAAAGAAAAATACCAAAGAAATATTATTAAAGAGATTAGAGGGGAAACTCATAATTGAAAAATGCAACAAAAGAGTACTTAAAAATTACAAAAGCATAGTTGATTTGCAAAACTTAAGACTCAAAAGGAATTAACTTCAAACTAGTATGAAATGAGGAATTGAACCAGAATTCAGCTAATGGTAGCCAAGAAGCCCACTGATGAGGTCTATCACTAGTGAAAGCCCTTAATTATTGCTCCAAACTCTTATTCACAATCTCAGTCTGCCCATCTGTTTGAGGATGGTAGGTAGTGGACATAGCCAAAACAGTGCCTTGCAATCTAAACAACTCAGACCAAAACAGGGAAGTAAAAGTGGCATCCTTATCACTCACAATGGAAGAGGGCATACCATGTAGTTTAAAAATATGTTGCATGTAAAGAAAAGCAATCTTTGCTGCACTATATGGATGTGAAACAGGAACAAAATGCACATACTTTGTTAATCTGTCCACCACCACCAAAATAACCTCAAACCCCATAGACTTAGGAAGGCCCTCCACAAAGTCTAAGCTCACATCAGTCCAAGGTGTAGTAGGGATAGACAGTGGTTGAAGCAAATCCAGCTGGAGAAAATGTATCAGACTTGATCCTCTGGCAATTATCATATCTCTGATGAACTAATTGAGGTCAGACTTCATCCCATGCCAATAAAAGTCACTCTTGGCCCTCTGATAAGACTTCAAGAACCCAGAATGTCTAGCCAAGGGGCTGCTGTGGACGTGATGCAAAAACTGAAGCTTAAGAGGACAAGATGGACCAATGTAGAACCTGCCCTTGTAGAATAAGACCCCATTCTGAAAAGTCAAGTCCTTAGGTGCAATACCAGCTTAAACAACAGTAATGAGCTGTTGGACAGACTAGTAACTTAGAAAACACTAAGGCACCTGCTAATTCATCTGATAACTCATCAACAACTGGAATTGGAAATTTGTCTTTACTAGTAGCTTTATTGAGAGCCCTATAGTCTATACACATACACTAGCTACCATCAACTTTCCTCACAAGCAAAACAGGTGAAGAAAATGGACTCTGGCTTGGCTGGATTGACCCTACTTCTAACAATTCATTCACTATCTTTTCAATTTTAGATTTTTGGAAATGAGGGTACCTGTATGGTCTTTCACAAATAGGCAGGGTGCCCTCCTTGAGATTGATGCTATGCTCATGGCCTTTGATAAGTGGCAGGCCAGTAGGAACAGCAAAGACTTTGGAGAATTCACTCAACAAGTTAGCTAGCATTGGTGGAAGGTGTGGTTGGACAAATAGAACAGGATCTGTAGCAGTTATTTGCAGCACTAAGCCTTTTCTAGTTAACCCACTAAAAAGCTTGTTAGCATCAGAAATGGTAGAGGAAGCAGGCTGCAACCTTTGAAGGAATACACTATTTCCCAAATATAGGAACTTCATAGTCAACAGTTAAACCTTGAAAACCGGCTTACAAGGGGAGGGTGCCCAAGAGCTTATAAACACATGGTTAAGCTTATATTTAACCAATGTGGGACACTAGGATCATAACATACCACCACACTCCACAACCGATGTTCACGACGACTCACTCTAGCGACACTAACCCGTTGGTAGCCCTTTCTCTTTTTTGGTGGCTCCACTCAACTATCAGTAATTTTAATCTAGCCTCTAAGTCCCCCCTTCCAGGATCCAACTACAAAGCCGCAACCCATTTGATCTCATATTCAATGAGCTACACCTGATTAATAGGGGTGATGGATGGCTTTGATACCAAATGTTAAGGTTTTGCTAGTGAATTGGGGTAAAAATGGTGTTGGTCACTTCAAGGGGACCTGACCTCCACGGAAGATTAGAGAGAGATAGATAAAAGAATAAGCAATGTATTATTCATCAATCAATGAATGAATCTGTTATAATGGTTCATCTCTTATACCCGTGGGTCATCCTAACTAACTCACAGTGCAGTACAACTAACTCACACTCTTAACCACCCATCACTCTATTAACTAGTGTGGTAATCTTAGCCCAATAGCAACTAACTAGTAACTACCTATTTGTTACAAACATTAAAGCTCACATGTGTAATTACAATGCAATTGGAATATAGATTCTTAACATTATAATACCACTAGGCATTATCATGGTGGATAGCAATTAAGGCTGTCCACGGGTTAGGTCGGATCAGGTTTGTGCCCAACCCATATCCGACCCAACCTAATCGGGTGGAGTAGCCATCAATTCGCCGTCGATCGAGAGACTGATCGAGTTGGGTGGATCAGACCAACAAGTGGTGGACGGGTCAATTGGAGTTAGAGATTTGAGAAAAAAACAAAACGTTTATGAGATTTCATCAAAACCAATTGAAATCTCACTAGATCTACCTAATATCTCACCGAAATCTGGAAATTTTTGTGCTAGAATCTAGAAATTTTCACAGGGAAATCTTAGTATGTTGGTCAATTCAGGTTTTTGGGGAGGAAAATTGAAACCGACCTACCGAAGTGGTTTTTGGGGGTAAAGACTTGCTGCCGACTGCCGGAGTAGTCGAGTTGAACGGCGTCGGATTGGATCCGGTCAGTTTCTTTGGGTGGGTTGGGTCTTCGGAATTCGGATGGGTTGGACAACCCTAATAGCAATCTCAAACTAATAGAAAATATTACTGCTGCCCACTTGGTAAATTTAAGAAAGAAAAATTTATAATTTGATATCTGCTAGGTAATTTGCTGGGCATTATTAGAATTTTAGGCCTAGTGATAAATCTTTATCTGAATAAGGTAGTAGTAGATTATTATTGTTATTTTCTTGTATTCAAATTGATCTTTATGTTTTAGGATAGGGATTAGTTCCTATGTTCTACGATTTGTTGATGGGGTTATCTCATACTTAGTTATTTATGTATGTTAAATGCACCAATGAGAATTAAGCAGAAAATTAATCAAAAATGTCTATTTCCTCTCTCTAGTTCAGGAGATTGGTCATCTCGAATTAATTAACTAACTTTTACATTCAGTAAATTTCTTGGTTCACAACATAAAAGGCCTGCTAGAGAGTCAAAGAAATTTGAAGAGTGAAAATACATTACAAAAATAAACAAACAAGAAGGATGACGGTTTGTGTTAATCTTGGGTTTTTGTTGGCCTAGTACTTCTGATTCAGTTATTAATGGAGTACAAGTGATGAACTAATGTTTTTTGAGCAGTAATATAATGTTTGGGGCGTGTAATGTGACTTCTAATTTAAAGTGATCTAAACTAGTTTTATGAATTATGCAATGTTATGGTTTGTTGGCCTAAAGTTTTGAATTAACTAATATTTTGGTTCATGTAAATTGTAATCTTATGGATAGTGAAATGTGTACACAATAGGCTATAAGAAATTACAATTTAGCTAGACGTATTATTTGCTGATGAATGTAAATTCAAATGAAAATTTAATAGTAGATTGCCCTGGCTTAATAAATATTTTGTGATTATTTCTCGAATTTTATTGACCACACATCCTCATCCTCTTCCTCTTCTACAACTATGTATGTTTAAGGGGACTTTATTTTTTGAGAATCTATAACAGTTCACAATGCAATTGGTAGAATTTTTAGGGCTTCTACCATCATTCTAAAAGAAAATAATCCAATGAGCAGTATCGTCTAACACGGAAATAATATGAAAACATAATATTAAGGAAGCATTCCGAATTCCACAACCAGGAACATAAACCAGCTGAACATAAATTGGGCATAATCATGAACATGAATTTCACAACATAATTTTAACAAACTGAATTTAGTTTCCACCTACTGATCAAAAACAAAAGCTGTGACCTACTGACATTGTTAAGTTAATGTTATATACAGAGAATTTGGTGTTATGGATTGTTCCCTGAATACATCACAAAACACATAACAGTTACTACATCCCATCCAGCCTTCAACTGAACACTTTTTTCTTTCCCTCTTCCTTTCTTGAAGTTGATGTTGTCCCATCCTTGGCACTCTCACCTTTCACTTGGCCTCACAAAGGCTGATGTCCCATTCTCTTTGCTTCTAAACTATCAAACCAGAAATAATAAAACAAAAAATTTAGCTATGAATATGAAGATACAAATTATGATCACATTTAGCTTACATTATTTACATTAAGTTTTCGCCTTTTGTTAGGAGCAATTGTTGATGGGTCATCAGTTTCAATTGGCTTCTTCTTTGCCTTCTTTTTATAAATTTTTCTTGTTGGGTTTTCTTGTTCTTTGCAGGTCATTGCATTATGACCCCATGCATAACAATTCCCACATCTTACTGCTAGCCCCTCCCTAATGATTCTATAAGGATGCTTGTAAAAGTCAATGTTGACTTATCAAAAATAATTATTGCTTTACTATATAACGAAACAGATAAAATATATATATAAAAAATAAAGCATAACAAACAAACATTGAACACACCAGAGTTAATAAGAGGCAAGATAAAGAAGAAATTGAGAGAAAGTCCAAGAGAGTTTACTGTGTCTAAACTACTAGCTGAATATTTTGTTGCAAAACCAACAAAAAGAAAAATACCAAACAAATATAATAAAAGAGATTAGAGGGGAAACTCAGAATTGAAAAATGCAACAAAAGAGTACTTAAAAATTACAAAAGCATAGTTGATTTGCAAAACTTAAGGCTCCATGCATGCATCAAAATGAAACCCAAGAGCATATACCTAAACAGTATTAAACTTTATAAATGATCAATAATTCTGGCTTCAAATCCATAACCAAATTTGAGGTCCAAAAAAAATCCCAAAGAAGAGTACAATAGCCAATTTGTACTTAATCCCACATACCTCTAACTACCTTAATCCCAATTGGTTACAATGCCACCTTATTGACCTCAGCACTAAAATGCTTTTGATGAAACAGATGCTGTGAAATTGCTTAAAATTTTGTAATAATTTACCTTTCCTTCACCATTTCCAAATCCACACAATCAACTATTTGAAGCAGAGAAAAAGGAAGTTATGAATATGGATGCAACTAAGTCGTCAAATTTCTTGCGGATTAAGCTGCTAAATTACAGACGTATGAAGGGATGAGGTGGATGAGATTTTACCTCAGAATGAATTCAGAGGAAGAATCCTCTAAATCTTGTGGGCATGAAGAAGATTCAAATTTAAGTGTGAATGACCTCATTTCAGTTAATGTAAATTCAGAGAGAGAATCCTCTTGATTCTTTTGGGCATGAAGAACCATCATATAGACACATTACCCCAGAAAAAGAAAAAGAAAAAAGAAAAAGAGGTACAAAAACCTACTACAGAAAATAACTAGAAACCCAAACCCAAAAGGAAATACATCTCTCTATCATCAACTTAACAAATCTCAAAAACCCTATATAGCCAAGTAGAAGCAATTAATAAAAGAAGAAAGAAAACTTGGGGACCAAAGGTACCAAAAAAGCCCTAAGTGGCTAGTGAGAATCAAACCAAATCATAAAAAATAGAAACTAAAAACAACGCATGAATCAATAAACAAAATTTGGAAGAAAACCATGTGAAATCAAAATTTAAAGAAAGAAAAGTGCAGATAATTGAGGGTGGTAGATTGGCAGCTTCCGTACCTTTCTTTATGGGGACCTAAAATTGAAACAAAGCAATTAGTAAAAGGTGCAATGCAACTGTTAAAGAGAGAAGAGTAAGATAAATTTTCTTGCTACGAAAGATGGTGGACAGATACAAAGTGTTAGAGAACAACGCAAAATAAATGAAGGTTATTACTGAAGTGATAGAGTGGGTTTTGAAGAAATGGAGCCCTATAATAACTTCAAGTCTGAGAAATCTTTGAATTCTTTTTATGTTGCTTTGATTCCAAGAAACTAAGTGGTGGCATCAATAATATCAAGGATTTTCTCCATGTTAGCTTGGCTGGAAACGTCTATATGCTTATGGAAAGTGTAGGCTGATCTGTTAAATGTATGATAGGTGTCTTGTGTTAGACCCAAATGCTTACAATGAAGGTTGGTAAACCTTTATTTGGTGTTTATTGCCAATGAAAGTCTTGATAGAAAACTTGATAGCAGTGTTATTGTGGTAATTTGAAAGTTGAACACTGAAATGATATATGATCATGTTAACTAGGCAATTTCATATATGTAGACAAACTCAATTTTGGTGAAAATGGAGGAAGTGGGTTTGGTTTTTCTATTTGGACAATTGGTTCTCAGTCATGGTTAATAGAAGCAGAATTGGCTTTTCCAATAGTTCAAGAGAACTAAGTCAAGGAGACCCTATATCCATGCTTATTTTAATTTTGGTTATGAAAGTACATAATGGGACGTTACACAATGTTGTAGCCTGCATTTCAAGTTGGGGAAGAAAGTAAGAGGGTTATGGAAACTCTCCTCTTTTGTTTGTTTGTGATACAATACTATGCAGTACATGGGTTGTTAAAGTCATTGAAAAGTACGAGTCCAAAAAAAGTCTATCTCCTATTTTCTTAATTTGACAGCTTCCACTTTACAGCTTTTCTCTACAACCATCCCACCTAAAATCTATTGTTCTTATTCCCTGTATCTCACAATTTATATTTAGCATGCTTAGTTTCTCTAGATTTGTCATCTACCCACTTAGTCTTCAAGACTATCTTCTTTACCCACACCCCTACATTAAAGTATGGGACCACTTGCCCATTTCTCACTGCACCTACGTCCAATGTTCATTCAGGAAGGAGGTTTGGGTTTTTGAAGCTTGGTTTGTTTCAATCAAGCCTTGCTTGGTAAGTGGCTTTGGTGACATTTGACTGAGAAGAATGCCTACTGGTGTGTAGTAATTGCTTCAAAATATGGTAGCATGTGGGGTAAGTGGATGATAGATGAGTCACTGGTGTCAGTGTCCCATGGGGTTAGCTTATAGAAATACATTCAAAACGGGTGGAATAGGCTGGTCCAGATTTTAAAGTTTGTCATGGTGAGTGGTGCTAATATTCTTTTTTGGTTCGATTGTTGTTGTGAGGACATGATGCTTTCTGAACCTATTCCAGTTGGCCAGGGATAAAAATGCTGCTGTGGCAGATGTAATGCAGTCACAGAATGGGTCCGTTTTTCGAAATGACATATTTACAAGGCCCTCTGAAGACTGGGAGTTGGAATCTATGCGGTCTTTCTTCAACTATTGATATTCTGCAAAAATAGGAGCTGCAGAGGATCTTTTTAAGATGGTCCCACTGACCACAAGTGGAGGTTTTGAGGTTAAATCTTATTATAAAGCTCTATCTCCTACTGGTTATTATTCTTTTCCTTGGAAGCCTATATGGAAGGCAAAGGTCCCAAGGAAGATAAATTGCTCTACATGGACAACCACTGAGGGGAAAATTTTAACCATGGATAATCTCCATGTGCAAGGATTGTGTGTGGTAGATTGGTGTTCCGTGTGTAAACAGAGTGGTGAGTCTGCTGATCACCTGTTACTCCATTGTTGTTTTGCTATGATATATGGTCAATGGTGTTTGGTATGTTTGGGTTAGTTTGGGTGATGCCTCAGAGTGCTCTGGCCTCCTGGAGTGTTGAACAGGGAGGTTTGGCCATCGTCAAAATACAGTTATTTGGGGTTCTATACCGTCATGACTCTACCTACAGTTACATGGCTAATACAACTTTTAAATGTTTGGCATCATCCTATACTTTGTTTAATTTACATTGAAGCAAAACATTTCATGAACAAAACAGAGTATCAAAAGGCAAAGGCAGATCATATCAGAAAAATCTTAGCATGCCTAGTGAAATGGAAAGAGTAAAACACATTTGATATTAAAAAGGGATTAGATGTGACAAGTTCAGTGTAAGAATAAGGGAATAACATCAATCTTTCATTTATGTTTACCAATTCCAGCATGAAAAACAAAAGAATTGTATTTAAAAATTCTGACCACTCTTTTGATAACAAATTAACATCTGAAAACAGTATATTGAGGTTTGGAACTTCATGTTTACTTAAAACCACACAATAGTATCTAGTATATACCAAGAATTAGATAAAACTGAGATAAGTAAATGCTGAAATTTTGAGTTAAATCAAGCTTATACCTGCATTTCCTCTTCCTGCTCACTCTGCTTTCGAAAACTGCCTCATTTGGTTTGTCGAGTAAGCCAAGGTTCTCCATATAATTATCAACATGAAAATTGTATGAACTCCCACAAATCCCCAAATTCTTAACTTGTTCACTCTTAGGGTCATATGAAGAGAGCTCACAACGAGATGGTCTTGATAATATTGCCTCCACTAATATATTACCATTCTTTTGGAGACCTAATACCCTTATATCATCATTCGTTTGGAGACCTAATACTCTGTTGAGATTAACAGTGAACTGTTTAGTCCAAGAATCAACAACTCCATACTCTTTCATCACCCAAATGACACAACACTTGTTGTCTGCATGCCTATCATAATAAAGTAATAGAGAAAGCGATCCCCCAATTACTGAGGTATGATCATTGTAAGTCGATTTGAATGTAACATTTGGCAATGGTATCATATGAAAAACCTCATCACGCAAATCAAATGACAAAACCAATGGGCCACAAGGGCCACCAGGCTCATATTCCGCCGCAAAATGGACTGCCCCATTTAAAGAAGCTGCGGGTTTATACCAATCAGTAACCTTAATACCAGGAGGAAAAGAGGCACTAGTAATTCTCCAACACCCCTCATTAAGAGAGTAAACCTCAATTAGACGTGGTTTGGCCTCTTCAGACATATTATCTTTATAAGGAAACGCAATCCTCACTAGCTTATAATCATTAGTTCGCGGATCATACCCGAATGCATGGCGAAAACACCCAATGAATGAGAAAGGCTTTGGAAGGGTAATAAATTTTCTAATAGAGGGATTCCAAAGAATATAGCAATCTTGATCATATAGGCTGAACAATCCATTCACGGAACCAATTAACTGAAAATGTTGGATACGGCGACTCCTGCGTGGGAGCTCAATGCTTTGAATTTGATCAAATGAGTCACTGTTATCGTCAATTAATTTGTAGTGATCTACATAAGGATTATCAACGCAATGCCTAACAATTAATTTGTTGGAATTGGAAGGAAGTGAAAGTGATCGAGTGAGATGGGAATTGATGAAGGCAGAGCTTGTAATTAGAGAGTTCCATGATTTTGAAACGCACCTGAATCGAATTAGGGATTTGACGGGAAGTCTGTGCAGAATTTCCAGCACCACTTCCTCTGGGAGATAGTCTGACATTCCTATTCCAATTTCAAGTTTTTTCTGATATTTTCAATTCGGAACACTAAGACAGATGGAGATGAACGAGGGTTTTGAAAACGGTGTCGTCGTCTCTCTTTTCTTTTTTGGAGCTGTTTTGCCTTGTTTTTTTATTTTTTGCAGTGCGGTTTTGTTGCAAAATGACCATTACTTTTACTAAAAAGAATATTGAAACAAATTAGCGGGAAGATTTTTAACTTTTATCAAAAATAAAATAAAAAAGGGGGGAAGACTCCCGCCATTGAAACCCGCCGTATATTGGTGCGCGTGTGATACTTCACAACGTGTTGCTTACGAGGTACGACTATTCGGATTTGTGAGGTAGGATGCATGGATACTGACAATGGTACAGGTACCAGCGTAAGGCTATGTTTGGTATGTTGTAATAACTCCTATAATAGAATAAATATTCATGTTTAATAACAATTCGGTCATTTTATTGTATCCGTATTACATGAATTTTGGTATGCTATAATAGTTCCTGTAATGGAATAGATATTTATGTGTTATAACAATTCAGTTATTTGGTTACATCTTTATTATATGGATTAGTTATTACATCAGAATGACTATTCTCCTATTCCTCTTTAAAATGGATGTAATAGTTATTTCTTAGTATATATAATAGGTTTTAAAATTAATATATTTCCAAAAATATAAAATTTTCTTATACATCATCTTTTACAAGCTTTCCATATGTAACAACCAAACTTATGAATAGTAATAGTTATTCTATTACAATGTCTTCTATTCTCAGTAATAAAGATTACTATTCCTAATATAATCTACATTTAGTGTACCAAACGTATCCTAAGTACGATACGGTGACGTGAGTCATTTTTTAAAATTATAACATAAAACAACTTATACAACACCAATATGACATAGATACGACACGAGTACAACACCCTAAATAAAGTATATGTGCTTCCAAGCTCATGAGATTTGCTAGGGGTTGTGATTGCAACAATAATCGCTATAAGGATAGTTGATTGGAAGAGAATTTAAGGCTTCTATTATATATAAGAAGTGCATTGGCTACAAGAGCAAACGAGTTAGTGGAATGGTGTAGTTGAAAACCAAGATGAGTTTGCTTGTGGATTTTGGAAGGAGGTAGCTAACCCTGTTATGGCTATAAATTTTTTAGATAGGTAATTGAGATTATTTAGAAAGATTATTATCAAAATATTCATTATGATTTCTTAGATAAAATATTATCAATGACAAGAGTGGACATTGGATTTCAAGCCAACGGGCCGAAGCATAAGAAAAAAAAAATCCAAATATGTATCCATATAATATTAACAAAATATCAACTAAGATAAATACATTAAGATGTAATTATCTACCAACAAAGGCAACATAATACAAAATAATATTATTTCTTAAGAGCATTAGCTGTTGCAAAAAAAAATTATTTTCACAAACCAAAACTTACTATTGCTACTTTAATGTAGCATTTGAAATGTCTTGTATAGTAGTGTTTTTGGTATTTGGTGTTCTAAATACAAAATATTTATCATTTAGAACACCTAATGCTAGTACTCTAATATTGGACTAACTAGGATGTTTTATTTTTTATATAAAATTTTTGTTTTTGTTAAGTTCTTGAGTTTGATAGTTACTAGTTGGGCTAAGCTAATTAAAAAGGAGGAGGTCTGAGTTTTTGGAAGCGGGGAATGCTGCTCTAGAAATAATATATATATATATATAATGAAATTTTTTTTTTTTCTTTGGGCCAAGGGCCCCAAGCCCCCCTTGGATCTATCCTTGATAAATGATATCCATTACTCATAAAAACTCATTTACTTATCCATTTTCAAGAAACACTCATCCTACCTTGTCATAAACCTTATTCATAGATTGTTTTAGGGCCGTATGAATCCAACCACCTATCTACTAATTTAGGTCTTTTACTACTAAATTAGAATGCATTTTCATGCTAGTTGATATAGAAGTTAATTAACTTTATAAATGAATTAGGCACCACATCACTATGTTCAAATCTATTTTCTATTTCTTCCTCTAGTTAATATGTCATAAGAAAACTCTATTATTGCCATATTAACTGAGCTTGATTAGTATATCTTTCTTAACTTGACATAGCAACTTCTCTTTCCACTTTATAAATAAACTTAGGCACCGCAATACTAGGTTCAAATATTTTTTTTTCTTTTTATTTCTCTAGTTAGTATGTCAATAGATAAATGAAATTAGGAGCCATATACTAGGTTCAAATATTTTTCTTTTCTTTCTCTAGTTAATATGTCAATAAACAACTCTCTTATTGACACATTAACCAAGCATGATTAGTATATCTAAGCTTGACATAGTAGCTTCTCTTTCCACTTTGAACCAACTTCATACCATTTGTTTGTTTGTTTTGTTTTTTTTTTCTTTATAAAATTTCGGCAAAAACATTTTTTTTATTCTTCAAATTCAATGAGGACAATAAGAGCTCAAACTCCTAGCAAGGTTTTTATTACCTCCTATCTCTCAACGGTTAAGGGACATAGGTCGTCTTATCTCAACCCCTTGCTTCTCTATTTAAGTAACAATGGAGACACATTCCTTAACAATTGGTATACAATATTCACAAAAACACATTCTTTTTTTCAACTTTTGATGGAGCACTCATAACTACCTTATCATAAGTCTTATTTATATCTAGTTTTATGGTCATATTACCCCATCTTTCCATTCTCTATAAATAATATAGGTCTTTGACTACCAAATAAGAATGCATAGACATGTTACTTGAGATGGAAGTTAATTAACTTTATAAATGGTATATGGTAGCACAATACTTGGTTATTCTTTGTAGGGACTTGGGGGGAGTGTTTTGTCACTCTTTTTTTTTTTTTTATGCTAGTCAATAGGGGTATCAAAGTATCGAGATAGATTTGAAATCACATTTATTACCACTTACCAACTTACCACAATGTCGTTTTCTCCAGTCATATTTCATTTTAATTTAACTTTTACACTTTCAATTGCATTAATTCTCTAGTTAATATATTATTAGATATTCAGCAAAACAAAATTGTCAATAGACAATTCTGTTGTCACTTATTAGAAACAATTAGGAACAACTATTGTTATTGAGTTGATGTGGATGTCAGATGATGTAATGCATTTTTATCACAATGGCAGACTCTCATTGATTGGTTCTACAAAGTCAACGCTGACCTTGTAGTCTAGGACTGCCCAATAATTTCCTATTAACATATTATTGATAATGCATGTCACCTATGTGGCATCTGCAAAGAGAGAGGATAATCTTAACTAGGGATGGCAATGGGGCAGGGTGGGGCCGAAAGATAGGGTCTTCATCCCCGCCCCGCATGATTTTGTCTTGCCCCATCCCCGTCCCGTCCCGCATGACGGAGAATACTTTCTCACCCCATCCCCGCCCCTTAGGGCCCCACGAAGCCCCTTCCCACCCCGTAAAACTCTACTTTTTGTTATTTTTCCCTACAACTAGTAGAATTTTTTTAATGAAACCTATTTCATTAATAAAAATATACTTGAAATTACAACTAAATTTATCCCATCAAAACAAATCAATTTTTAGAAAAAATTGAATAATATATCAAAGTGTTTAACAAGACAATCATTAAAAATAAATAAATAAATAAAAATCTCATAGTATAACACATAACAAAATAAAGGCAAAGAATCATACTGGATAGAATAAAATATGCTAATATTAATATGTTTGTTTAAATAGTAAGGTTTTAGGGCATGAAAAATTTACAATTATAACCTTTAGTAATGCGGGGAGGGGCAAGGCAGGGTGGGTCTAAAAAGCCTAAACCCATCCCCGTCCCACCCCGTGGTGCGAGGCCAAAATCTTGCTCCATCCCGACCCCACTACCTTTGCGGGACGGGAAAAACCTGTGCGGGGCGAAGCGGGTTAAGTGGGACAGGGAAAAATTGCCATCCCTAATCTTAACTCTTAAGCCCAAGGACACATGTCATGATTTCATATATTTAGTTGTAAGACACAGTTACTAAAAAACAGTTGTTACAGAGACATGGATGTATTGGTTTGGGAAGCTGAAATCAAAATTTTTTCCATGGTAGTTACAATAAATTGAATTTGAAAGGTCAAAAAGTCTAAACAAAGTATACTGTATCAATAAGAGAATTTAAATTTGGACATTTTTTGTTTCCCCTAATTATATGCTATATGAGGTAAATTGTAATTTTCACTAAATCATTATGAATCATTACTGTTTAGCCAGTTAGGCAATACGTTTTGTCATTGAAAGTAGCCTTATTATCTTTTATTTTTATTTTTATTGATTTTAGTAAAAATAAAATAAAAACTCAACAAATAAAACCATCTAAAAGAATGTCCTATCATAATACATAATTTACAAAATTCATCGAAGATTACTTAAAAGAAAAAACTACCTGTCATATCAATCACAAATTTTACGTGTGTCAAATCAAGACCATAATTCCCCCCCCCCCCCCCCCCCCCCCCAAAAAGAAAAATGATGTCCATATACTGCATAAAACCTTAGTGCCCACCGCAAGATCACATTTCCTGCCCTGCAGAAGAGGATCTTTGTTGTACTTGTGCTGAACTTTGATCTCCAACGCCACTAAACATCTCTCCAGCCTAAAATATGAGATAAATAACTCCAATTAATATTATAACACAACTCTAAATACTGCATAAATTAATACATTTACATTAAAAAGACACAATATATTTATAACAAAAGCACAACTAAGTAATTACCTGACCCCTGAATTGTTGAATCAAAGATGCCAATTTTGATTTTATAGTGTCCATTTTCTCCAATTGTGATTTTAAAGAGGTCATTTTCTCAGTCTTCTGTTGTAGCATTTTCTCTACTTCAGCCTAAAATATAAGATAAATAAATCCAATTAACAATATAACAAAACACTTATAAAGTATAAACTGCATAAAGTACTACATTTACATTAAAAAGTACATAATATATATATATATATATTAATAAAAGCACACTGAAGTAATAACTTGGCCCTTTAATCGCTGAATTAAAAAGACCAATTTTGATTCTGCAGTCTCCATTATCTCAATTTGTGATATCAAAGTGGCTATTTTCTCTGTCTGATGCTGTAGTATTGTCTCCAATTCATATAGCAATGCCTCTTGTAGCTGGAGTGCTCTCCAGTCGTGTAGTATTGCCTCTTGTAGAGGCAATAGTATTGCCTCTTGTTGACGTATTATTGTCTGTTGTTGATGTATTATGTCCAGTTGTAGCTCGTATACACTCGCATGTTGTAGTATCTCTTGTAGCAGGTGTTTTGCCTCTTGTAGCTGGCATATCTCTTTGTCTGAAGTCAACCTAGAAATTTGGTAGCAGAAGATACACCAAAAGGCTTAGATGGTTGAGATACAAAAACGAATTGAACCACAAAGTAAAACCAATAATTATCATATTAGAAAGCAACCCATTATAGAAAATCCACATAACCAACCATTTAAACAAGAGAAAAAGGAAGTTATGAAGATGTATATAGTTTTCAAATTTTGTGCTGATTAATCTCCAAAAGTACAAACGTATAAAGGGATGAGGTGGATGACCTTACCTACTCCAAATGTTTTAGGCATGAAGAAGAATCAACTTTAAGGGTGAATGACCTCATCTCAAAAAAGTGAATTCTGAGAGAGAATCCTCTCAGTCTTTTGGGCATACAGAAGCATCAAATAGAAGCACTACTAAAGAAACAATGAGATACAAAACCCTACTACAAAAATAACTAGAACCCCCAGACCCAAACATAAACACACATATCTCCAAAAAAAAAAAACAACTTAACATATCTCAAAAACCCAATGAAACCAAGTCAAAGTAATTGATAAAAGAAGAAAGAAAACCCTAGGGAAAAAAGAGTATATGAAAAGCTCTAATTTGCTAGTGAGAATCGAACATAATCATAAAAATGGAAAATCAAAATAACGCATAAATTAATAAACAAAATTTGGAACAAAGCTATGTGAAATCAAAATTTAAGGAAAGAAAAGTGCAGATCATTGAGAGTGGTGGTCTTGGTGGATTGGCTTTCACTCCTTTCTTTTTGGGGACAAAAATTTGAAGCAAAGCACTAAGAATCAATGCAACACTTTATTTTAAAAAAAGAAAAAAGGAAATTACCATTATTATTTTTATCACAAGGAACCTCTTCAAGGCAGGCCCATCCTGAGTAAACCCCGGATCTCAAGACTCGAACTGGACAGCTTTAGCTAACCCATGCAGGCATGTGCAATGCAATTTTTGAAAATTTATAAACATGTTTATCCAAGTCCCACTTGCCTTCTTTAACCTCTCTATTTTTATACAAAACTTATTTACCTCCCTTCACATTTGAGAACCTTATTCTTGCATTTCCCCTTCCTGTATCCATTATTTTATATCTGATACAATCACCAAGTGTCACCAACCCATATTGTGTGGTTACACCCTCTCTTTATATTATTTTAAAATTTTACAAACTTACAATATCCCCTATCAATCTTTGGAATAATTATTAAATTTACCTAACTAATGTTAACCTATTTTAAACGTAAGTGTGACTCCCCCTACGCTGTTGTCCAAACAAAGAAAGCGGCCTTTTTGAAGCCTTCACATACCACATACACTTCTGGGGAGACGTCATGGCCCTTTTTTCTCAAACAAAAAAATAAAGACATCTGTATATTCAAACATATAATGAACCAGCAAATAACTAATTGAGCAAACCAAGGTAAAAGTGAAGTAAAGCAACTTCTACTTCACTATTCATTATGGAGATGTTTTCTTAAATTTTCTAATCCCTAGGAAATGACCACTGATGCTTAGAAAATAAATGCATTAATACTCTTCATTTATAAAAATCTCGCTCTTGACATATCTCAAGATACATTAATAACCTAGAAGATGCCATCTATGCTGGTGCAACATGCTTTTACTAGTTTTTAAAACGCCATGTTACTGGATTGGCCAAAGTTCCTACCACCAAAAGAACAGAAAGTATTCCTGAAACTCACTTTTTTTCCCCTGATTATCCATGAAACAAACATAACCATAGTGCTTACACTCTCATCATCTTCCTTTTATATAACATCACCATAGATCTGATTTTCACTATAGAGTAGACTTGACTGTGTAACAATCAAAAAATCCTATCCTATACTTTATTTTATCAGTAAAATAAAATTTTTATAGATACATTAAGGGCTAAGGCCCAATGACAATCCTATTCTATATGCATAGTTCTATTTCAAAATTTTCTCAACAAAATCCTAATAAAATTCAAGTGAAAAGCCAAAATAAAAAATTATTGAATAAGCTGAAGAAGGTCCAATTTATCCTCCTAGCACCATTAATATCAATAATCTTTCCATATCAACACATAACTAAAGTAACTCAATGCAGTGCAGAAGCTAAGTCTACATCATATATTCAGCTAAACAAAACAGTACCTATTTTTTTGGGCAAACCCCATTATTTATTACATTTTTACAACAAACACTAGGGTTGTCACTAGGGTCACCCTGTTGCAACTCCCACACTCAATACAATGTAATACATTTAATCAATCAAAACCCCTAACAAAATGTCATGATTCTACCTATAGTTAAATCGTTAAAAAACTTTTAAATGTTTGGGCCTCGTTTCTTTCTCTCTCTCTCTTGGTTATTCTTATACTTTTTGAATGTACATTGATACAAAATAACAAGTCACGTAAAAAACACAAAATCAGAAGGCAATGGCTGATCATATCAGAAAAATCTAAGCAAGTCTAATGAGACAGGAAGCATAAAACACATTTTGAAATTGAATACGGATTAGCTGTGACAAGTTTAGCATATAGAAAAAGACAATAACATCAGACTTTATTTTATATTTACTGTTTCCATCTTGCAAATGTTCAATCTCATCATCAATGACCACTGTATATTCAACCGGCCACTTTATGCATGAAGAAGCAAACCAAAAATTACAATGGAAAACAAAAGAGAAAAGAAAACAATGAAGAAAAGAAAACTAATTAAAAAGTAGAGAGAATAAAGGAAAGAAGGGAAAGAATCACTAGATGTGAGTCCCCAAGTCCGAGACCAATCAAAAAGAGATCCACTAAAGAGGGCAAGCAACTGATCTATGGAACTTCTGACCACTCTTTATATCAAGCTGATAACAAATTAACATCTGAGAGCAGTATATTGAGGTCTGAAAATATTTACTTATAGCCACATAGCAGTATCTAGTATATACCAGGAAAAAGGTAGAATTGAGAAAAGTAAATGCTGAAATTTTGAGTTGAATCAAGCTTTTACCTGCACTTCCTCTTCCTGCACGCTCCCCTTTTGGAAACTGCATCATTTGGTTTGTCAAGTAAGACAAGGTTCTCCACAAAATTATCAACATGAAAATAGTGCGGCCTCCCACAAATCCCCAAACTCTTAACATGTTGGCTCTTAGGGTCATATGAAGAGAGCTCCCAATCACTTGGTAGTTTTGCCTCCACTAATATATTGCCATTCTTCTGGAGACATAACACCCCTATAATTTCTTTGTTGAAATCAACGGTTAACAATTTAGTCCAAGAATCAACAACGCCATACTCTTTCATCACCCAAATGGCACAACGTCTGTAGGCTACAAACCTATTATCATAAACTAACAGAGAAAGCGATCCCCCAATTACCGAGGTTTGAATATTACTCGAACTGAATGCACAATTTGGCAATGACATCAAGCGAAAAACCTCATCACCCGAATCAAACGACAAAATTAACGGACTGCGTTTGTCCTTATCATATACCGCAAAATGGACAGCCCCACCTAAAGAAGCTGCGGGTCTATGCCAATCAGAAAAACCAATACCCAGCGGAAAAGAGGCACTAGTTAATTTCCAAGAGTCCTCATTAAGAGAGTAAGCCTCAATTAGAGGTGGAAATGCAATTCTCACCAACTTATAATCATTAGTCCGCGGATCAAACCCGAATGCCGGACGACACGTAAGGAGGCCGTGCGCCTTGACAGTAATGCAAGGTTTTGGAAGGGTGATAAATTTTCTAATAGAGGGATTCCAAAGAATAAAGCGCTCTTGTTCAAAAAGACTGAACAATCCATTCGCGGAACCAATTAACCTAAAATGTTGGATACGGCGACTCGTGAGTGGTAACTCGATGTTTTGAATTTGATCAAACGAGTCATTGCTATCGTCAATTAATTTGTAGTGCTCTACGTAGGGTTTATCGAGGCAGTGCCTAACGATTAATTTGTTGGAATCGGAGAGAAGTGAATGTGATCGAGTGAGATGGGAATTGATGAAGACAGAGCTTGTAATTAGAGAGTTCCATGATTTTGAAACGCACCTGAATTGAATTAGGGATTTCACGGGTAGTCTGTGCAGGATTTCTAGCACCACTTCCTCTGGGAGATAGTCTGACATTCCTAATCAAATTTCAAGCTTTTCTGAAATTTCAATTTCAAGCTTTGGTTTGAGACTCGCTGTTTTGCTTTGTTTATATTTTTTGAACTGCGGTTTTGTTGTAAACCGTGCAATTTCTTTTACTCAAAAAGAATATTCAAACAAATTAGCGGCAAGATTTTAGTTATCTATTTTGGAAAATATTTTTTTAAGATATTTTTTCAAATTTCCAAAAATTCTTTTCTAAAAAGGAAAATTATTGTAATCTTAAGGCATACATTAAGAGTGTGTTTGGATAGAACTTATTTTACTGAAACTGAAAACTGAAAACTGAAAACACTGTAGCAAAATAATTTTTAAATGTGTGAATAGTACTGTGGGATCCATTTTTAATGAAAAAATTAATAAAAAATGAAATTTGTGGGTCCATAAACAGTACACGGGCCAACTGATTGATAGAAATGTAAAAAAAAAAAGGCCAAACAGTACTGAACAGTACTTCTGTCCCCTGAAACGCGTGTGAAAAAAAAAAGCAAAACGCAAAACGCAAAAGCAAAACTCAGGAACCAAATACACACTAAGTTATCCATTACTCAAAAAAATTAATCAAAGAAGTTAGCGGCAAGATTTTTCTTTGGGTTCGGTTAATGTGTGCCCTTAGAGCACACATTAAGTTATCCATTTTTGGAAATATTTTTTTAAGATATTTTTTCAATTTTCAAGAAAATTTTTTCCTAAAAGGAAAATTATTATATGCCCTTATGGCATATATTAGCAAAACCTTTTTCTTTTACCAAAAAAAAATTAGGGGGAAGACTCCCACCATTGAAACCTCTAATATTTGCTTGGTTATGTGTGTGTTTTTTTTAAGACCAAGCTTTTTTGGATTTCTTTTGGTTTTTTTTTTCTTTTAAAAAAAATTAAGAAACAAACGCACATAAAAAAGAAAGGAATGAAGAGAGGGTATGAGATTTAAAAAGAAAAAGAAAAAGTTACAATGCATGGTAAAGTTATACATGATATAATTAATTGTTTCAATCTTTTATTTTTTGTCTAATTGTAAATTTTAATAATTATGGTTATTATTAATAGTTGGGCTGTCCACGAGTCAGGTTTGTACCCAACTTAGAATCGACCCAATCACTTTGGGTCTCCCATACCTAGACTCGCTACCTATCGGTAGAAGGAGGAAGTTTGGGTGGTCAGATGTCTTCAATTTTTGGTTAGGTCTCGGCCGATTTCAGATTGTGCAAAATGTCATTGGATTTTGCATAAATCGGCCAGATTTTTCCAAAATCTATTGGTTATAGTTGGATTTGATTAGATCTCGACAGATTGGCCAAAACCAAACCAACTAACCACTCCAATCAACGAAAAACAACAAGTTTCTAGTGTGTAAATAGTCAGGTTGGTTGGAAATCGGTTTTCCATGCTTAGACCCGTCAACCGACCCACCGGACTCGAGTTTTAGAGGTGGAGATCTGCTGTTGATCATTACTATCGTCAAGTCAGTCGGTTTTTGGGTCGAGTTGGCCAGGTAAGGCAGGTTGGTCGGGTACTAGGTTTGGTTGGACACCCCTAATTAATAGGTATTTATTACATTTTTGTTTTGTAAATGAAATATGATTTGGTAAGATTTTAATAGATATTTAAATATAAAGTATAATTAAAATTCAATTAAAAATATATATAATGGAATAATAATGATGTACTAAATTATGAACAGTTTTTAGTTTACTTGACAAAATATTATAAGATCAACCAATAGTCAAAATTTTTTTATTTCATATATTATATATTTCATAGATATGTCTAGCATCTAAATATCATTTGTCAAAATGCTTTAAATACTATAACACTTTTTTTTTTCTAATTAAATAGTAAACAGTATCAAAAGAAGTGTTTTTTTTTTTTTTTTTTTTAGAAAGAGCACTATAATTTTATTTAACGAAAGGCTGATTTGGCTTGAATTATAGCGGAGAGGTGTGGAGGAACATCCTCCATCCATACCGATAACTCGCTAACATGTCTTGCATGTCTAGCAATATTGTGAACCGTACTATTATCCTCTCTTTTGACATGACTGAACTCCATGGATTCAAACTGGTTTGCTAACCTCTTTGCATCATCTACCAAGTGTCTGTAGTCCGCCAACAATGATCCCTCACACATTAGGGCATCATTAGTGTTCTTGGAATCCTCCTCAAGGACAATAGGTGAGAGACCGATATCTAGAGCCAACCTGAGTGCTCTCTTAGTTGCAATCACTTCCACAACAGTAACCCAGTAGGGCAAAGTGATTTTCTCGTCTGTGGATTCTACAACCTAACCCTTATCATCTTGGATTACAACTCCCACACCCACTGAAATTTGTTCTCGGAACATAGCACCATCAAAGTTCACCTTCAGGATCGGCCATGGAGGTGGTTTCCAAATGGCGCAGTGTGGAGGCCGATTGGATTGATCTGGCTCATTACCCCTAATTGCTGTTGTTGAGAATTTTTCCTTGTCTGAAATATTGATCGCATTAAACACTTGCTGTTGGGATTGCTGGGAATTAGAGTCAATAGAAGCAATAATTGGTTAGCAATCATGCACGGGTAATGCTGCTTCAATATCACTTATTTTTGCTGCCAACATATCACTCTTTACTTCCACAACCAAAATAAGAGGTGCATTAAATGGGCTGGACTCTTTAATGATTGGTTGGGATTTTAGACTTTTAGAAATTCCCATAGTAGTTGTAGAGTTTGAAATCACCGCCAACTTTGAATGCGATGTCAGCATTAATGAGGAATCAATTCCACAAAACTCGGATTCCATAACTGATGTAACGTCCTCTTGCAGTGTGGAGGCCGATTGGACTGATCTGGCTCATTACCCCTAATTGTTGTTGTTGAGAATTTTTCCTTGTCTAAAATATTGATCGCATTAAACACTTGCCATTGGGATTGCTGGGAATTAGAGTCAATAGGAGCAATAATTGGTTAGCAATCATGCATGGGTAATGCTGCTTCAATATCACTTATTTTTGCTCTCAACGTATCACTCTTTACTTCCACATCCAAAATAAGAGGTGCATTAAATGGGCTGGACTCTTTAATGATTGGCTGGGATTTCAGACTTTTAGAAATTCCCATAGTAGTTGTAGAGTTTGAAATCACCGCCAACTTTGAATGCGATGTCAGCATTAATGAGGAATCAATTCCACAAAACTCGGATTCCATAACTGATGTAACGTCCTCTTGCAGTGTGGAGGCCGATTGGACTGATCTGGCTCATTACCCCTAATTGTTGTTGTTGAGAATTTTTCCTTGTCTAAAATATTGATCGCATTAAACACTTGCCATTGGGATTGCTGGGAATTAGAGTCAATAGGAGCAATAATTGGTTAGCAATCATGCATGGGTAATGCTGCTTCAATATCACTTATTTTTGCTCTCAACGTATCACTCTTTACTTCCACAACCAAAATAAGAGGTGCATTAAATGGGCTGGACTCTTTAATGATTGGCTGGGATTTCAGACTTTTAGAAATTCCCATAGTAGTTGTAGAGTTTGAAATCACCGCCAACTTTGAATGCGATGTTAGCATTAATGAGGAATCAATTCCACAAAACTCGGATTCCATAACTGATGTAACGTCCTTTTGCACCGTCTCAACGTTTTCTTGCACCATTTCATCGCTGCCTCCCTCAATCAAAGCTGCTATACCGGATTCACTATAGTCGGCAGTCTCCCTTTCGCTCCATGCAGGTTGAGATGAGGTCCTTTCAAACATCTCAGGCACCACGATTACACCTTTCCTTGTTGAACAGTGTGGAGAAGCCCAAAGTGATGGACCAACTTGTTGTTTTGAAATTTGTAAGGTGCCTTTGCTGTGAATCCATAGTTCACAGCTCTTGTCATCGTGACTCAGCTTGCCACGCTAATAGCAAAGATTCAAGATGAACTTCTGAGATCGCTAATCACTTCAAAGGGTAAAACCTGAATCCTCCCTCTCTGAGAGAGACATATTTCGCCAAGTATCTATGAGTTCCTCCATTAAGACAGGTTGGAAGAAAGAATGAAAAAGAACTACACACAAGAGGAGACAAAAAATTGCTTCCCCTAATCCCACAAGAAAAACCCCACAAGCTCTAGAGATAAACTTGTTATCCCTAGAGAGACAAAAACAAAACACTCCTTCGTAAGGAAGGGACAAAGAACTTCTACTGCCTAAGAGAAGAGGGAGTACCCACCGTTTTTTATTATTTTTATATGACTAAACAATACTATATTATGATAGGATTAGACCTAAGGGATAAATTGTAACTTTCGTTAAATCATTATGAACTATAACTTTTTATAGACGGTATGTTTTGTCATTGAAAGTTTGCAAGTATTTTTAAAATTTTTTAATTTTCCTTTCAAATTTAGATTTTTTTTTTAAAAAAAATCAGATTAATTGAAATTTAACAGGTCTTTTATAAAAAGTCCAGGCAAAACACCCAAATTGAGGGGAGAAATAATGAACACCCACCTCCACAGCAACTTAAAATCGTTGATCAATCAATGAGCTCACTACAGCTTCGGGGTGGAGCTTGCACTAACAAAAGAAATAAACCTAAAACCTTCACAAATTATGGAGATGTTCATCTATGATCAATCAATGAGCTGATTACAACTTCGAGGTGGAGCTTTACTGTTGATACTAGCATATAAGATATTGGGGTGGAGAGCTATTTGTCACTGCAAATCTTGACTTTTATTACATTAACTATTTTCCATCTCATACGCATACTAAGCACCATAAGCTATCCTCCAGGCATAAGCCCTTCCCTTAAAACTTGGGCTTTAAGGGATGGGCTTATGCTTTGTGTTAATTTAAACCGGTTGGCTGTCGAAATTGAAGTTGATGCTAAAGTTGTTCTTGGTTGGGTGACAGAAGAGTTTAACTATATTTTACACCATGCTTCTCTTATAATTAATTGTAGGACCCTCATCAACCGGATTCCTTAGGTGAAGATGAAGCATTGCTTTCGTGAAGCCAATAAGTGTGCAGACTTACTGGCTAGGAAGGGATTGAGCACTGACCAAGACCTTCATTTATTTTGGTCGTCCTCCTATTGTTATGAGAGGGTATGCCCTTTAAATCTCTATTTGACTTTCCTCTTTAGTTTTTCTATATAAGCAGCATTTTCTACCCCCCAACCAAAAAAAAGAAGAAGAAGCATATGAACCAGCGTCATTCAGATTTGACTCCATAAAATTGCTTGTTAGAAAATATATGGCTTTGTTTACTCAATAAAGAAGTGAATTGCTATCATTCATTAACTGCCACCCTACTTTGCTAATAAAGCTAAATTAAACTCATGAAGCGCCTAAAATCCCATTCCCGCTTTTGACTTGGGTACTTACATTATGTCCCATCTAAACCAGTTGATTTTCCTTTCTTTGTCCGTATGACCCTTCTGGAATTCTCACATTTTAGAACTCAACTCTTTGCATAATTCCTTTTAGAGCTTAAAACAACTAATAGTGAATGTAGAAATGGCTTAGGCCACTACCTTGATTAGAATTTCACTTGAGATAGCAGCTTTTTTTTCCACAAGCTTCTTCCGTAGTCCATACCCTTTCTCTTATTTCAATAAATGCTTGTTTTTTATCGTCAAATTCCCAAGGGAAATTCAAGGTATTTTTCATACCACTTCATTGTTGGAACTCCTAGCAAGATTTTGATTTCCTTTTGCCTCTCAATTAAGAACAAAGATTGGATACAAACTTGGTTGTAGCTTGCAATAACCAATAATAGGAAGATGACATGTCTTTGTCATGTGCAATACACATGACTCACATAAAATAATTGCATAAAATCATTTCAATGTGGTTTAATAAGTGAACACATGTCATCTTCATATTGTTAATTATAGCATTAGGCTACAATCAAGTTTGTAGCCAAACTCGATCCCTCAACTAATATATTTTCACTAAAGAAATTTTTTTTTCTTACAGCTTAATTTTTGACATGAGGCGTCTTCATATTGTCTAAGGATATCTTGGATTTTTATGCACTTATTCATGGATGTTCGGCTAAAGACTTGTTATACGCAAAGAAAGTGTGAGTAATTTTTGGAGCTCCAATACAAATGACCACTCCATGCAAACTTTTTTCAATCCTCACTTGATGCAAATGCATGTAGTTTCCTCTGCACAAAGAAGAGAAAGGTAAAGGAGAGAGGGTTACCTTATCTCAATCCCCTCGTGGATAATATATCCCTTTGGTTCTCCATTTAACAACGTAAAGTAACAACAGAGATACACTCCTTAACAAAAATACCAATTTTCCTCCTTTTAAAAAAAATAAATAAAGAATAATATTCTCTTTTCTTGATGTAGTGAGTTGGTGTATCAAGCATAGAGTCAGACTCGAAATCATGTTTGCTACCATCCTACCACAATGAGGCTTTTGTCCCTTCTTTCCGGAGTTCTCATCTCCTTTGGTCTCAGATTCATTTTTAATGCCAATTTTCCTTTTACACTTTCATGTGTCATGATTTTATATATTCAAAATTTTGTGTGGTAAATGCATCCGAAGTGGCTACCATTACATATAGTTTTTTGTCAAAAAAATGAATTTGTAAGGTAAAGAAGGCTAAACAGGGTACACTGTATGAAGAGGAAAATATGAATTGGACATGTCTTGTTTTAAATTTAATTATATGCTATTGGAGGTAAATTGTAATTTTCATAACTATTTAGGTAGAATGTTTGGTCATCGATAGCCTTTCTATCTTTCTTCTTCTTCTCTCTCTCTCTCTCTCTCTTCCCCTCCCCCCCTCCCCCCTAAAAAAAAGATTTTAGTAAAAAAAAAAAAAAAAACACTATTCACATCAAAATCATCTAACAAAGGATATTCTATCATAATACAAATTTTACTAAATTCATTGAAGACTACTTAACATACAACAAGCTACTTTTTACCAGTGTCAGATTAAGACCATAATATCCCAAGTATAACAAAATATTAAGACAGAATCTCACTCCCACCTCACGGTCACATTTCCTGACCTGCAGAAGAGGATCTTCGTTGTTCTTGTGTTGCACTTTGATCTCTAACACCACTAAATATGTCTCCAGCCTAAAATATAAGATAAATAACTCCAATTAACATTATAACACAACTATAAATACTACATAAAGTAATTTACATTATAAAACACATAATATATCTATAACAAAAGCACAACAAAGTAATAACCTGGCCCCCCTAATCGCTGAATCAAATGGGCCAATCTTAATTTAAAATTGGCCGCTTTCTCCAATTGTGATTTAAAATAGGCCATTCTCTCCATCTGCTGTTGTATTGCCTCTTGTTGATATAGCATTGCCTCTTGTCGCTGGCGTACTGTCTCTTCGAGTTGTACTACCTCTTGTTGCTGTTCTCTTGCCTCCTGTAGCAGGTGCACTCTAGCTTCATCAGATGTCAACCTGAAAATTTGGTAGCAATATATACACCAAAAGGCTTAGATGGTTGAGAAACAAAGATAATCGAACAACTGAGTAAAACCAATAAATGTCATATTAGAAAGCAACCCATTATAGAAAATCCACACAATCAACGCACTTAAACAAGAGAAAAAGGAAGTCAAGAATATGTATACAAATCAAATATCTTGCAAGCAAGACCAAGACTACTAACGAATGAAGGGCTGAGGTGGATGACTTTATCTCAAAGTGAATTCAGAGAAAGAATCCTCCAAATTTTTAGGCATGAAGAAGAATCAAATTTGAGTGTGAATGACCTCATCTTGGTTAAAGTGAATTCAGAGAGAATCCTTTTTGGGCATGAAGAAGCATCAAATAGATGCATTACCAAAGAAAAAAATGAGATACAAAAATAACTAGAACCCCAAACCCAAAAATAAACACACGTATCTCTATCATCAACTTAAAAAATGTCAAAAACCCAATGAAACTAAGTCAAAGCAATTGATAAAAGAAGAAAGAAAAACTGGGGAAAAAAAGGTGCCTGAAAGGCCCTAATTGGCTGGTGAGAAATGAACCAAATCATAAAATTGGAAAATCAAAATAATCTATAAATCAATAACAAATTTTTTTTAAGAAAGCAATGTGAAATAAAAATTTAAAGGGAAAAAAAATTCAGATTAGTGAGAGTGGTGGATTGGCTCCCACACCTTTCTTTTTGGGGAACTAAATTTGAACCAAATGTGCAATGCAACTGTTGGAGAGAGAAAAGTAAGATAATTTTTTTTGCTAATAGAGACGGTGGCCAGAGATTAAGAGTTAGATATTAATGTAAAATGAAGGTTATTAGTGAAGTGGTTGGGTGAGTTTTGGGGAAATGGTGTTATATAATAACTACTAGTTTGAAATCTTTAAATGCTACTTATGTCACTTTGATTCCAAGTAAAAATAATAATAAAAGTGGTGGGATCAATATCAAGGATTTTTGCCATATTAGCTTCGTTGGAAATGTCTATATTCTTATTGGCAATGGTGTGGGCTAATCTCTTCACTTAAACCAAAAACAAAGTGTTGGATAATATTTTAAATGTGCAATAGGTGTCTTGTGAGAGACCGAAATGCTTTCATTCAAGGTTGGAAAATCCCTTATTTGGTGTTTATTGCAAATGAATGTTTTGATAGCATAGCATACTCAATAGCAGTGTTTTTAAAGTAATTTGTAACCTGGACACTGAAATGTTATATGACAAAGTTAACTAGGGCTATTTCATAAATCCATTAGACGGACTCACCCTGGTGAACATGGACGAAGTAATACAACGTTGTGCAGGGTGGGGACTTAGCTGCATTTCAAGTTGGGAGAGAAAGTAAAGGGTTCATGGAAAATTCAAGCTGTGACTAAATTATATGCCAGCCATTAACCTAATACAACCTTCCATTTTTTTATTCAAGTTGTGTACAAAATTTAGGATAAAAAAAAAAAAAAAAAAGTATTGACACAAACAGAGTTGATACACAATCACATGCATTCACAAATAAGCTTTAAAACGTCAATTACATCAACTAGAATATTAAATCCATCCCACAAACACCGATAATTTAATGGCAGTAAAGAGGCATAACAATTGAGCATTTGCCACTAATTAAACAAGTCAACATCAGTTGGGTAATAGACAAATAGATTAATAATGTAATAGATTATTCAAGGAAAAGATTTAATTCAATGAACAAAAGCAATACAAGCTAATTAGGCAGCAGCACATAGATAGAAAAGGAATCATAAGCTGGTCCTTTATGCTTCATTAAATATTCCTTTAATTTTTATTTTTTTATTAGTAAAATTTCATTGAATAATGAAAAGAGATCACCCATAAACAAAGGGGGCATACAATAGGTACACCAAACTAAGTGAATGCCATTCACATCAATAATACTTATTTTCAAATTTTGAACTATCCTCATTTATAGGTTTATTCATGCCCCTCAATAAGCTCAACCCAAAAAAATAAGTGAGCATTACCCTAAATAAATAGAGAAAAAAAAAATAAAGAAAAGAATCACTACAACTCTACAAGGACATCTAACCAACACTTAGCAGACTAAAAAGAAAGTGTCTTATATATATAATATGGAATTTTATATTAAAAGGGAATTACCTCAGATACAAAGATGGACACAAAGTAAATCCCAAAGAAACACAAGAGAAAAAAGTTCCAGTCTAAGAGAGAGAGAATCAACAAAGTCTACAATAATGTATCTCACTATGACCCCAAAACAAAAGACAATTCAAACAAAGTTCATAGGAAAGATGATTTTGGGTGACTAGTGGCTTCCACAACCTCAAAAGTACGTAAGTTTCTTTCTCTACAAAATTCACAAAGGATATAAGTTCCATACAACCAAGGAGTAATTACTAAACCAATTGCTCCATCAAAATTCACATGAGACTTGGAGCTTTTGTGTTTCCTTTTTCCTATTTAGTTATATTAGTTTCTAGCTTAGTGTTTTTTTTTTTTTTTTTTTTTTTTTTAAAAAAAAACAAAACCCTTAGCAAAATGTTATGAGTCTACCAAAAGTTACATGGTTACAACAAATTTTAAATGCTTGGCATCATCCCATACTTTGTTGAATTTACATTAGTTCAAAACAACAAGTCATTTACAAAACACACTATTTGAAGGCCATGGCAGATCATATCAGAAAAATCTTAGCAACCCTAATAAAATGATAAGAGTAAAAAAAATTTGATATTGAATATGGATTAGATGTGACAAGTTCTGTGCATATAAAAAGATAATCACATCAGCCTTTCATTTATATTTGGTTTCCAGCTTGCAAATGTCTAATCTCATCATCAACGACAACCACAAACTTACATTTAACAGTTCTGACCACTCTTTATAGCAAGTCAATATCAAATTAACATCTGAAAGCAGTATATAGAGGTCTAAAAATGTTTACTTACAAGCAAAAGCTGAAATGTTGACTTGAATCAAGCTTATCTCTGCATTTCCTCTTCCTGCTCACTCCCCTTTTGGAAACTGCATCATTCGGTTTGTCAAGCAAGACAAGGTTCTCCATATAATTATCAACACAAAAATAGTATGGTCTCCCACAAATTCCCAAATGCTTAACTTGTTCGCTCTTAGGGTCATACGAAGATAGCTCCCAATGAAGTGGTAGTTCTGCCTCTACTAATATATTACCATTCTTCTGTAGACCTAATACCCTTATAAGTCCTCCGTAAAGATTAACAGTGAATAGTTTAGTCCAAGAATCAACAACACCGTACTCTTTCATCACCCAAATGGAACAGCAGTTGTTCACTGTGTGCCTATAAGTATCATGACATAAAAGAGAAAGCGATCCTCCAATTACTGAGGTATGAACATAATCACTCGTACGGAATGCACCATTTGGCACTGATATCTCACGAAAAACCTCATCACCTAAGTCAAATGACAAAACTAATGGACAAAAGTTATCATCCCTATCCTTCCCAACAAAATGGACAGCCCCATTTAAAGAAGCTGATGGTCGCCCCCAGTCATCAAAACTAATCCCGGGTGAAAAAGAGTCGCCAGCACTTGTTATTCTCCAAGATCCCTCATTAAGAGAGTAAACCTCGACCAGAGGCACTTTGGCCTCTTCAGTCCTTTTAGTTCCGCATCGAAATGCAATCCTCACCACCTTATAATCATTAGTCCGTGGATCAAACCCGAATGCTGAACGACACTTAACGCGGCCGTGCGTCTTGACAATAATGCAAGGGTTTGGAAGGGTTATAAATTTTCTAATAGAGGGATTCCAAAGGACATAGCGCTCTAGTTCAAAAAGACTGAACAATCCATTCACGGAACCGATTAACATAAAATGGTTTATACGACTACTCGTTAGTGGGAAATCAATGTGTTGAATTTGGTCAGATGAGGAGTCATGGTTATCGTCAATTAATTTGTAGTGCTCTAAATAGGGTTTATCAACGCAGTGCCTAACAATTAATTTGTTTGAGTTGGAAGAATTGGAGGAAAAGTGGGAATTGATGAAGGCAGGGGTTGTAATTAAAGAGTTCCATGATTTAGAAACGCACCTGAATCGAATTAGGGATTTGACGGGAAGTCTGTGCAGAATTTCCAGCACCACTTCCTCTGGGAGATAGTCTGACATTCCTAACCCTAACCCAATTTCAAGCTTTTCTGAAATTTTCGATTTGAAAAACTTGGGAATGGCGTAAACAGATAGAGATAGACAGTGTTCTGAAAACGATATCGCTTTGGTTGACTGTCTTTTTTTTTACTTTTTGAACTGTTTTGTTTTACCGGCAATTACTTTTTAATCAAACAAATTAGCGGCAAAGATTTTTGTAACTCTTATAAAAAATAAAAAATTAGGGCAAGACTCCCCCCATTGAAACCCTCTAATAATATCTTCAAGTTTTAGTAAGGACACCATCACACTCACACCAACATTTACTTTGGACTTTGTATGAGTCGAGTCAGTTTCAATTGGAATCAAGAAAGAGGAGACAATTGTCAAATCTCGTCAAAGACTTTAATTTTCCTCCTCATCTTGTCGGAGATCACAAGTAGAGATCACAAGATCTCAACTAGATTTGAGTAGAGATCATAATATTTTTGCCAAATCTAGGCAGAACCTTGGACAACAATGTGATTCTAGGTTGAATTCTTGGTAGAAATGTAGGATTCCAACAAGATTTCTAAGATATTTGGTGGTGGGTTGGTTGAGTAAGTTTATATTGAGTTTCAAAAGGGAGACCCACCACTTGACCTACTCCCAATGGGTTTTGGAGGACACTTGTCGCTAGAGATTGTAATGGGGCGGGGCAGGGTTGGAGGATGGGGTCTTCGTCCCTGCCTTGCATGGTTTTGTTTTACCTCATCCCCTCTTCGCTCAGCAAGACGGGGAAATCTTTCTCACCCCATCCTTGCCCCTTGGGGCCCCGCAAAGTCTCGTCTCACCTCGTAAAATTCTACTTTTTGTTAATTTGCCCTACAACTAGTACAAATATTTTTTAATAAAACTTATTTCATTAATAAAAATATACTTGAAATTACAACTAAATTTATTCTATCAAATCAAATCAATTTTTGGAAAAAATTGAATAATATATCCAAGTGTTTAACAAGACAATCACAAAAAAAAAGAAAAAAAAAAACTCATAGTATAACACAAACAAAATAAAGGCAAAGAACTATATTAGGTAGAATAAAATAAACTAATATTGATATGTTTGTTTAAATTAGAGTATGAAAATTTTATAATTATAACCCTTAGCAACGTGAGACGGGGAGAGGTGGGGCGGGGCCAGTCTAAAAAGTCTAAACCCATCCCCGCTTCGCCTCATGGTGCAGGGCAAAAATATTGCCCCATCCTCGCCCCATCACCTTTGTGGTATGGGAAAAATCCACACTGAGTGAAGCGAGGAAGGGTGGGACAAAATTGCCATCCCTACTTGTTGCCAACTGCCATAGTCATTGTTTTGGGTAGCGATTGACTCGAATTCGAGCAGCAAAGGTGGGTGGATTGTACGTTACCGGTGGACAGCCTAGGTAAAATATAATTAATACCAATAAAATTTAGGCTAATACTAGTCTAGTTCAAAACATGCTTACTAAAAAAAATTGTAAAAATATGGATGTTTTAAGAAGAGAATTTAAGGTAAAGCGGACTTAAAAATAAGGGATAATAAGAAGAAAATTTAAATTTGGCGTATTTTTTTTTCAATTGTATGCTATTAGCATTGGAGCTTAATAATAATTTTTTCTATATCATTATGAAGTATAATCCATAACTTTTTACAAAGTATATTTGGTCATTGAACGTAACCATGTAATTAAGAACAATAACTCTAGGTGTACAAAATATTTCACAAAATATTTTACACCTACAGACAAATTGTTAATCGTAGATGATAAACACCTACCCACTCAACCATAGTGAAAAATATTGTTGTGATTATAGGACTACACAATAAAGAACATCCTATCATAACACAAAATTTACTAAAAATTCATTGAAGACTACTTCTAAACATACAACAAACTACTTTTCATATCAATCACTGATTTTACCAGTCTCAAATTAAGACCTTAATTTCACAACTATAGCAAAATATCATGACAGAATCTCAGTCCCACAATAAGGTCACGTTTTCCCATTTTTCGTTCATCAAAATAATAGGTCATGTTTCCTGATTTGCAGAAGTGGATCCATGTTGTACTTGTGTCGCACTTTGATCTCTAGCATCACAAAACATGTCTCCAAACTAAAGGAAAAAAATGTCTATCTCATTTCTCGAGTTCTAGAGATTGGTCATTCCAAATTAACTAACTTTTACGTTCAGTAAATTTTGATTCTGCAGTCTCCATTATCTCAATTTGTGATATCAAAGTGGCTATTTTCTCTGTCTGATGCTGTATTATCGTCTCCAATTCAAACAGCAATGCCTCTTGTAGCTGGAGCGCTCTCCCGTCGTGTAGTATTGCCTCTTGTAGAGGCCTCTTGTTGATGTATTATTGTCTGTTGTTGATGTATTATGTCCAGTGGTAGCTCGTATACACTCGCATGTTGTAGTATCTCTTGTAGTAGGTGTTTTGCCTCTTGTAGCTGGCATATCTCTGTCTGAAGTCAACCTAGAAATTTGGTAGCAGAAGATACACCAAAAGGCTTAGATGGTTGAGATACTAAAACGAATTGAACCACAAAGTAAAACCAATAATTATCATATAAGAAAGCAACCCATTATAGAAAATCCACAAAACCAACCATTTAAACAAGAGAAAAAGGAAGTTATGAAGATGTATATAGTTTTCAAATTTCGTGCTGATTAATCTCCAAAAGTACAAACGTATAAAGGGATGAGGTGGATGACCTTACCTACTCCAAATGTTTTAGGCATGAAGAAGAATCAACTTTAAGGGTGAATGACCTCATCTCAAAAAAGTGAATTCTGAGAGAGAATCCTCTCAGTCTTTTGGGCATACAGAAGCATCAAATAGAAGCACTACTAAAGAAACAATGAGATACAAAACCCTACTACAAAAATAACTAGAACCCCCAGACCCAAACATAAACACACATATCTCCAAAAAAAAAACAACTTAACATATCTCAAAAACCCAATGAAAGCAAGTCAAAGTAATTGATAAAAGAAGAAAGAAAACCCTAGGGAAGAAAAGTACATGAAAAGCTCTAATTTGCTAGTGAGAATCGAACATAATCATAAAAATGGAAAATCAAAATAATGCATAAATTAATAAACAAAATTTGGAATAAAGCTATGTGAAATCAAAATTTAAGGAAAGAAAAGTGTAGATCATTGAGAGTGGTGGTCTTGGTGGATTGGCTTTCACTCCTTTCTTTTTGGGGACAAAAATTTGAAGCAAAGCACTAAGAATCAATGCAACACTTTATTTTAAAAAAAGAAAAAAGGAAATTACCATTATTATTTTTATCACAAGGAACCTCTTCAAGGCAGGCCCATCCTGAGTAAACCCCGGATCTCAAGACTCGAACTGGACAGCTTTAGCTAACCCATGCAGGCATGTGCAATGCAATTTTTGAAAATTTATAAACATGTTTATCCAAGTCCCACTTGCCTTCTTTAACCATTCTATTTTTATGCAGAACTTATTTACCTCCCTTAACATTTGAGCACCTTATTCTTGCATTTCCCCTTCCTTTATCCATTATTTTATATCTGATACAATCACCAAGTGTCACCAACCCATATTGTGTGGTTACACCCTCTCTTTATATTATTTTAAAATTTTACAAACTTACAATATCCCCTTTCAATCTTTGGAATAATTATTAAATTTACCTAACTAATGTTAACCTATTTTAAATGTAAGTGTGACTCCCCCTATGTTGTTGTCCAAACAAAGAAAGCGGCCTTTTTGAAGCCTTCACATACCACATACACTTCTGGGGAGACGTCATGGCCCTTTTTTCTCAAACAAAAAAATAAAGACATCTGTATATTCAAACATATAATGAACTAGCAAATAACTAATTGAGCAAACCAAGGTAAAAGTGAAGTAAAGCAACTTCTACTTCACCATTCATTATGGAGATGTTTTCTTAAATTTTCTAATCCCTTGGACATGACCACTGATGCTTAGAAAATAAATGCATTAATACTCTTCATTTATAAAAATCTCGCTCTTAACATATCTCAAGATACATTACTAACCTAGAAGATGCCATCTATGCAGGTGCAACATGTTTTTACTAGTTTCTAAAACGCTATGTTACCAGATTGGCCAAAGTTCCTACCACCAAAAGAACAGAAAATATTCCTGAAACTCACTTTTTTTCCCCTGATTATCCATGAAACAAACATAACCATAGTGCTTACACTCTCATCATCTTCCTTTTATATAACATCACCATAGATCTGATTTTCACTATAGAGTAGACTTGACTGTGTAACAATCAAAAAATCCTATCCTATACTTTATTTTATCAGTAAAATAAAATTTTTATAGATACATTAAGGGGTGAGGCCCAATGACAATCCTATTCTATATGCATAGTTCTATTTCAAAATTTTCTCGACAAAATCCTAATAAAATTCAAGTGAAAAGCCAAAATAAAAAATTATTGAATAAGCTGAAGAAGGTCCAATTTATCCTCCTAGCACCATTAATATCAATAATCTTTCCATATCAACACATAACTAAAGTAACTCAATGCAGTGCAGAAGCTAAGTCTACATCATATATTCAGCTAAACAAAACAGTACCTATTTTTTTGGGCAAACCCCATTATTGATTACATTTTTACAACAAACACTAGGGTTGTCACTAGGGTCACCCTGATGCAACTCCCACACTCAATACAATGTAATACATTTAATCAATCAAAACCCCTAACAAAATGTCATGATTCTACCTATAGTTAAATGGTTAAAAAACTTTTAAATGTTTGGGCCTTGTTTCTCTCTCTCTCTCTCTCTCTCTCTCTCTCTCTCTCTCTCTCTCTCTCTCTCTCTAGGTTATTCTTATATTTTGTGAATGTACATTGATACAAAATAACAAGTCATGTAAAAAACACAAAATCAGAAGGCAATGGCTGATCATATCAGAAAAATCTAAGCAAGTCTAATGAGACAGGAAGCGTAAAACACATTTTGATATTGAAAATGGATTAGTTGTGACAAGTTTAGCATATAGAAAAAAGATAATAACATCAGAATTTCTTTTATATTTACTGTTTCCATCTTGCAAATGTTCAATCTCATCATCAATAACAACCACAAAATTGCATTTAACACTTCTGACCACTGTATATTCAACCGGCCACTTTATGCATGAAGAAGCAAACCAAAAATTACAACGGAAAACAAAAGAGAAAAGAAAACAATGAAGAACAGAAAACTAATTAAAAAGTAGAGAGAACAAAGGAAAGAAGGGAAAGAATCACAAGATGTGAGTCCCCAAGCCCGAGAACAATCAAAAAGAGATCCACTAAGGAGGGCAAGCAACTGATCTACGGAACTTCTGGCCACTCTTTATATCAAGCTGATAACAAATTAACATCTGAGAGCAGTATATTGAGGTCTGAAAATATTTACTTATAGCCACATAGCAGTATCTAGTATATACCAAGAAAAAGGTAGAACTGAGAAAAGTACATGCTGAAATTTTGAGTTGAATCAAGCTTTTACCTGCATTTCCTCTTCCTGCACGCTCTCCTTTTGGAAACTGCATCATTCGATTTGTCGAGTAAGACAAGGTTCTCCACATAATTATCAACATGAAAATAGTGCGGCCTCCCACAAATCCCCAAACTCTTAACATGTTGGCTCTTAGGGTCATATGAAGAAAGCTCCCAATCACTTGGTAGTTTTGCCTCCACTAATATATTGCCATTCTTCTGGAGACATAATACCCCTATAATTTCTTTGTTGAAATCAACGGTTAACAATTTAGTCCAAGAATCAACAACGCCATACTCTTTCATCACCCAAATGGCACAACATTTGTTGGCTACAAATCTATCATCATAAAATAACAGAGAAAGCGATCCCCCAATTACCGAGGTTTGAATATTACTCCAACTGAATGCACAATTTGGCAATGACATCAAGCGAAAAACCTCATCACCCAAATCAAACGACAAAATTAACGGACGACTGCGATTGTCCTTATCATATACCGCAAAATGGACAGCCCCACCTAAAGAAGCTGCGGGTCTATGCCAATCAGAAAAACCAATACCCAGCGGAAAAGAGGCACTAGTTAATTTCCAAGAGTCCTCATTAAGAGAGTAAGCCTCAATTAGAGGTGGAAATGCAATTCTCACCAACTTATAATCATTAGTCCGCGGATCAAACCCGAATGCCGGACGACACGTAAGGCGGCCGTGCGCTTTGACAGTAATGCAAGGTTTTGGAAGGGTGATAAATTTTCTAATAGAGGGATTCCAAAGAATAAAGCGCTCTTGTTCAAAAAGACTGAACAATCCATTCGCGGAACCAATTAACCTAAAATGTTGGATACGGCGACTCGTGAGTGGTAACTCGATGTTTTGAATTTGATCAAACGAGTCATTGCTATCGTCAATTAATTTGTAGTGCTCTACGTAGGGTTTATCGAGGCAGTGCCTAACGATTAATTTGTTGGAATTGGAGAGAAGTGAATGTGATCGAGTGAGATGGGAATTGATGAAGGCAGGGGTTGTGATTAGAGAGTTCCATGATTTTGAAACGCACCTGAATCGAATTAGGGATTTGACGGGTAGTCTGTGCAGTATTTCCAGCACCACTTCCTCTGGGAGATAGTCTGACATTCCTTACTTGAAAAAGCAATTGTTGCTTTTGGTTCGACTGTCTCTGTTCTTCTACACAGCGGTTGTATTTCTAACCGGCAAGTCAATTGTCATCTATATATAGGGTCATCCTTCTGTGCCCCCTCTTTTTTTTTTAGGGGGTACGGTACCCACCTAATTTTTAGCCATTAGATTTACTTGTTTTAATCTTAGCCGTTTGTATGATTTTAATAGGATATCAGTTACCGGTCAGTCAGGTTAACATATAAAACCCAAAAAAAAAAAAAAACAACATACGGTTCTTCTTCTTCTCTCGCATCTGATCTGATCTGATCTGAAGCGAGTTCCTGTGGGTTCTTCTCTTTCGTCGTCTCTTCTCTCCAACCTTCATTGTTGATGTTCTTAGGTAAATCACTGAACCTATTTTTTGGCATCTGTGTCTTTACAATCTAGAGTCTCTAAATTTCTTATAGCATTCATTTAGGGATTTTGATTCTTAACCCTTTTCCTCTATATTTGTTGAAGTTAGGGAAAAACCCTAGTGGTCTGTGTGCATGCCATGGATTCTGTCTCTTCCATCAATTGTAAATTTGAATCACAAAATATTGATAGGATTGTCTAGGTTTATTTGTGCCTCTGTGGGTTTTGTTTGATTTGTTTATGGCCAGTAGATTTTGTGAATCATCGCTCGGGACAGAGGAAACAGAGGAACAGAGCAAGAAAACAACAGAGAGGAGGAACATGCGGAGAATACTGCAAGTTGGAGTTTTTGAAAGAATTCGAAGGTTCAATTAAAGAAAGATTCCTCAGCTCCTCAAACATTGAAGAATTGAAAGCTGTAGATGTCTCTGTAGGGCCTCTCATACTCACAAGGTGTAAATCAGAACCAGCAAGAACCGGAGAGAAGCTTGATCCAGACTCTAATTTCTGGAAAAGAAGAAGGTTGGGTCTCATTGGTTGACACTCACAACCTGTTTTGTGATTAAATCCATTATTATAATTTCTATCTCTTTTATTTTTTTACTGAATTGAAAATATTTTTGGGCAGCTGAATTTGGAATTGGTTTTTTTTTGTTTAATATTGAAAAAAAAAATACTTGTGGAGCTATATATATAGGAGAGAATCTCTATGGCTCTATGGTAATATAAAAAGGTAAGTTTGGTTGTACACCGAAAGCTGAAAGAAATGAAATAGGTGTGTTCATCTATATCTATCTATGTGCTTTGCTTTGCTCTGCCACTCCTCATGGGCAGCTGTCTGTATTTACTACTTTTTATTTGTTTGTGTCATTTAAATCAATTTGTGTTTTTCAACAAATTTCATGGAACTGGAAGTTTGGGACTGTTCTCAGTGTTTTCTACTTTTGCTTTATGGACTGGTTTGGGGTAATGGGATTTTGATTAATATAATAAGCATCTTTGGATACTCTGACCAACTTCAATATTTGTTGAAAGCCTATGTGTATAATAGCTTTATGAGGTGACCCCCACATCTTATTGTAATACATGTTCATATCTCTGACTGTTTGATATTTAGGGGTTTATCTATAGTATAAAGAATAATAAATATGAAACATGATTCTAATTTTTTTAATGGGGGCTAGTTTGCCACTTTGCCTCTTTTTTTTTCTTGTTTTCAGAGAATTGCAATTAAGATTTTTGACCTCTTGTTTACTTTCAACTTTTAAAGATTTGTTGATCAAAAAGTATGGTCTTAAGGTTCTATGATTAATGTCTAAAATGTGAAAGGTACGTGACCAGGTCATTGTCTTATAGCTTTTGGATATTTCATTTAAGGATGATTAGGGAACATAATCCATCATCCATTTCATAATTCACATTAGATAAGAAACATAGGGTGGAAAATTTTCGTTTGAGCTAAACTTCTTTGATTCAGACCACTTTACAAAGATTAGGTTGAGATAATTGAAACCTGGTTCAGGGCATGTTTGCCTTAAGTTTATTTTTTTTATTTTTATAAATTTTATTCAGCATAGGGACATCTATTTATCTTAGCTTTACTGGTTGGAGTAATTTAAAAACTGCAACTTGAGACCAAAATTCTTTAATTGTCAATATGCCAAAGTTGAAAGTGAAGAACCAACAGGGAGTTACCTAATCACTTATGACAAACAGGAAAAGTGAATTTCATAATCATAATACAGATCCAAAAGCCAAACAAGCAGATGATAAGAAAAATTATCAAAGCATTCATTTTGAAGTGCTTTGTTGCAATTTCTATCCAGTACAATGTAAGTTATAAGGTATGTTGTGTTACAGCTCTGCCAATTTGCATATGTATGTTGTACTGTGTGATGTCAATATTATTTAAAAGATTATATTGTTTGTAGAAAAGTTTGTTATTTTAGAATTTAATAATGCAGAGCATAAGTTTTAAGTTTTTGAAGTGTTTTGCTCTCCAATTAAGCTATTCTGTTAGGATTTGTGCACTTGCCATTTTTTTTTAACAGTTATAGGTTCTTAAATCTGATTCTCTATATTAATTTTTCGGACCATTCATTGATGTTATTGTTTAATTCTAGCTCATCATAAGTAGGAGTCAACCTCATGAAAATCTGTCATGTAAGCATTTATCCTTCTAGCTCTCTCTTGCATTCAATGGTTTTTTTGGGATATAAGCATCCAACCTAAACCCAAAGCTGTTTTATCCTTGTTATTGAAAAATTATCAATTATCTAATTATAGTTGATAATTAGAATGACATCCATGTAAAAAGATAACATCTGGAATGCATATACACATACAATTGAAGTCCATGTAACAAGACCAAGCTCTAAAACAAAGCTGAAACATTGATATGCACCCACAATCATTTACATTATTACTCAACTTTCAGATAATAAGAAACCTCTCAAAGGTTCATTATATGATTATATCATTTTTTTAGCATGTTGTTGTTTACTAGATTTTTTATTTATTTAATAAACTTATTATATATGATTTTGAATTTGCTGATATTGTCAGGTTGAACTAGATGAGCCAAAGTTCTTAAATAATAATAGTTATATAAATAAATATCTAAGGCTCTATGCAAAGAGATTCGCTCTTATGAACATCTCCTTTTTTTTCAAGCTCTAATAGTTATATCATGTAAATGCAGATATTTCTGTTGCTAATGGAGTTGCAGAAGGGATGATAAGAAATTCCTACGAGTTAGAAGTTTCCCAGTTTAGAACTTAAGAATGAATGAGCCAGAAATGCATATGCTTATGATTGTCTCTTTTTTCAATTGTTGCCATGATGGTATTCAAATATAGATGTGAACAAGACACATTGTAGTAGATATCTTTTTAAATGATTTTTTTCCCTTTTTAGATGGATTTCTTTGTAGTTTGTTTGCTTCTTTTAGATACTTTGCAACAAGAGACCGGCTTGTAGTTCATGAAAGTGAGTTATATATCAATTCAAGTTATAAATATTATGAGATGAAAACTACCATATTTAGATCCAAGTTGAAGTAGGTGGTCTGATTTCTTTGGATCATCTATGGCACATTCAAATAGAATTAGTGAATTTTGTTATTTCAAATGTGAATTTATGGAAAAGTGATTTCTTAGTAAACAAATTGTGGCATATACATATGGAATATTTCCCTTGTCATTATATTATTGGTATACTTCTCGATTTTAACTAACCTAGTAATCATAATAGATTTAATATAGGCGAAAATGCACTTTTGGTCCCTACATTTTGGGCCTTGTTACAATTTGGTCCCTAAATTGATTTAGGTTCTAAGTCAGTCCCTGATTTTCAAAAATCGTTTTTAAAATAGTCTCTACCATCAACCTAGTGACAGAAAATGCTGAGGTGGCAAACGGCGTGCCTTACTTGTTGACATGGAGCTAACGTGGATAATAAAATATTATTAAAAAAACTTATTTAGCATTTTTGAAATGCCACGTCAAATTTAAATTAATAAAAAATTAAAACAAAAATCCAGGTCAGAATTTTTAAAATAAATAAATAAATAAACATTAATTTAGTTAAATTAAGAAAAAAAAAGTTTTTTCAGTTTAAAAATTTGAGTTTAAAAAATGGGTTTGTTTTTCATTATTTTTTGGAAGAACATTGTTCTTCTTCTTCCCCAGGACATGAACTTCATGCTTCATGTTCTTCCCCAAATCAAACCCAATAAATCCAAAAAATCAAACCCATAAACATCCGGTAAATCAAACCTAATAAATCCAAGAAATCAAACTCATAAACCACCCAATAAATCTAAGAAATCAAACCCATAAACATCCAGTAAATCAAACCCAATAAATCCAAGAAATCAAACCCATAAACCTTTAGTAAATCAAACCCAATAAATCCATGAAATAAATATACAAATCCACATCATCAAAAAAAAAAAAAAAAACCACAAGCACGAAACCAAACTCACCGAGACAACTCCATCTCCGAAACACAAACATGGCCACACCGATCTCCACGGCCACACCAATCTCAGCCTCCACTACCGACCACCCACCCCTACAGAAACCCAGAAAAAAGCGGCTGTATCTCCGGCTCAACAACCACCCTTGCTACTTCACCACCAGCTCCTGCTCCGGCCGTATCTCCATCCTCTCCCAACCCATACACCAAACCCAACCTAACAAAAAATCCAAAGGTGGCTCCTGGCTCTTCGTCTCCCACGACCCAGCCGATCTCGACTCGGTCATCTCCCTCCTCTTCCCCGACTCACCAACTCGCTCCGAACCCGAGTCCGAACTCGTCCTCCGCTTCGAACCGCTCATCGTCACCGTGGAGTGCAAAGACCTCGCCTCGGCTCAGTCGCTGGTCTCCACAGCGAGGTCGGCCGGGTTCAGAGATTCCGGCATAACCAACGCGAACAACAAGCGCGTGATCGTCGCGATCCGCTGCTCGATCCGGCTGGAGGTTCTGTTGGGGACCACCGAGTCCATCATGGTCTTGCCGGAGTTCGTTCTCACATCGTCCGCGTGGCCAACGAGAAAATGGAAGAGACAAAGAAAGAAAGGATCTGAAAAAAAAAAAAAAAAAAAAAAGAAACGAAAAGAAGAAAGATACAGAGAAATAGAGAATCTGAAAAAGTATTTTCTTTTTTTGTTTTTGATTTTGAATTTTTTCAGTTTAATTTTTTTTTAATTATTTTTATTTTTTTATTAATTAAAATGCTGACTTGTCATTAAAACGCTGACATGGATGCTGACCTGGTATTTTTAATAATATTTTAATATCCATGTCAGCGCCATGTCAGCAAGTAGGACACGTCGTTTGCCACATCAGCATTTTCTGTCACTGGGTTAACAGTAGGGACTATTTTAAAAACGATTTTTGAAAATCAGGGACTGACCTAGGACCTAAATCAATTTAGGGACCAAATTGTAACAAGGCCCAAAATGTAGGGACCAAAAGTGCATTTTCGCCTTTAATATATTTAGAAGTAAAATCTACCCTCACCTCATTGTGTTAAATACATGTAAGTGCTCTATTAACTTGTTGGAATAACTCATAAAGCCTAGGATGCCTATCCAAAAATCTATTCAAAAAGGCATTCATGGCTTCACAATGTTGTGTAGTCTTGTCCCTAGAAAAAAATGACTTCTCATGTAAGATAATCTTTTGCATGAATGTGCATGATTGTCCATAATATCTAGATTGATTATGATTGTCCTCTCCATTGATAATGATTATAATGGAACAATAAAAATTATTTTTAGCAATATGATAAATTCATATTTTGCAAGTTCAAGTTGTTACTAATAGCAAATTATTAGTTCGCTATGATGACAGATTTTTACCCATTATCTTGTCAATTAGGTTATCAATGGCTTTTTCATTACCACGTGTATCTATTAAAAATGTTACTAAAATTAAAATATAGAAGGTTTAAGAAAAATAATAATTGGAAAATATATTTTATGATCTTAAATTCAAATTCAAATTTAGGTATCCAAACAATGGAATTTCAAATCTTTCGTTATATAAGAAGACCCAAATACGGAATTTTAAAATTAATAGATTTCAAATCAGGGCATTTTACATCCTTGGTTCAAAATAATCCAAATCCAAATGTTGCCATCCAAATGAATTTCAAATATTTCGGTCATTTTTTAGGTTCTAAGGTAATCTGGTCATTATTTAGGTTTTAGGGGTTTTCGGTAATTTTTTAGGTTTCAAGGCTATTATAGTCATTTTTTAGATTCTAAGGGTTTTTTTTTTTTGTCATTTTTTTATGTTCTATTGGTATTTCAGTCATTTTATATGTTTTAATGGCATTATAGTCATTTTTTAGGTTTTAAGGGTATTTCGGTCACTTTTAGGTTTCGAGAGGCACTTCGATAATTTTTTAGGTTTTAGGGTCATTCGGTCATTTTTTAGGTTCTAAGGGTATTTTAATTATCTTTTAGGTTCTAAGAGTATTCCGGTAATTTTAGAGGATTTTGAGGGTATTTGGGCCATTTTATAAGTTTCAGAGTATTTTAGTCATTTTTAAGGTTTCTAGTCATTTTGGTCATTTGTGGCAAAAATACTATCATATGTAATGTTGGTGCTACTTAATATGATAATAAAACCATCAAATGTGAGGAAAAAAAAAATAAAAAAAGGAAACTATCAAATGTGACAAAAGTACTGTCACATGTGATGTTGGTACTGTCCAATGTGACGATGGAACTGTTAAATGTGAGTAAAAATTAAAGTACCACCGAATATGAGAAAAGTACGGTCAAATAAGATGTTAGTATTGCTCAATGTGACAATGAAACCATCAAATGTGAGGAAAAAAAATTAAAGGAATCACCGAATGTTGTGATGGTGGTAGCTTCCACTGAATGTGATGGAAGCTACCAAGGGAGATATATAGGAAGTTAATTGGTATACCAATTAAGTGTGGAAGAAACCAAGATAAATCTAGCTGCTTTTTTTTGTGAACAAAAGTAATTATTGTGGTTGGGCTAATTTCTTGGGATGCCTTTTTTTTTTTTTTTTTTTCTGGTTTTTAGATCTAAATTTTTTAATAACTTAAAAAAAAAATTACTATTGTGATGAGCGGTTATTAGTAAGTAAAAAAGTGATTTCAGTGGTGGGCCCAAATGTAAAATTATGATCAGATATGATATTGGTACTACCTACTGTGACGATTGAACTATCAATTGTAAGAAAAAAAAAAGGGTATCACCAAATTTGACAAAAGTACAATCAGAAGCGATGTTGGTACTGCCCAATGTAATATTAGAACTGTCAAATTTGAGAATAAAAAATAGGGTACCACTAAATGTGACAAAAATAGAGTTAGATGCGATGTTGGTACTACTTAATATGACAATGAAACCATCAAATTTGAGAAAATAAAAATAAAGGAACCATTATATGTGACAGAACAACTGTCAAATTTGATATTGAAACAGCACAATGTGATAATGGAACCATCAAGTTTGAAAAATAAATAAAGGAACCACTAAATGTAACAAAAGAACTACCAAATGTAATGTTGGAACTGCACAATGTGACGATGGAACCGTCAAATGTAAGAAAAAAAAAAAGAACTACCAAATGTGACAAAAGAACTGTCAAATATGATATTAGAACTGCACAATGTGTGGACAGAAGCGTCAAATGTGAGAAAAAAGTAAGAGAAACACAAAATGTGAGAAAAGAACTGTCACATATAATGATGGAACTACACAATGTGGGGATGAAACTGTCAAATGTGAGAAAAAAATAAGGGAACCACCGAATGCGACAAAAGAACTGTCACATGTGATGTTGAAACTACATAATATGAGGATGAAACTGTCAAATGTGAGAAAAAAAGTAAGGGAACTAACCAATGTGACAAAAGAACTATCACATGTGACAAAAATAGAGCAGATGTGATGTTGGTACTGCTTAATATGACAATGGAATCATCAAATTTGAGAAAAAAATAAAGGAACCACTATATGTGACAAAAGAATTGTCAAATGTGATATTGGAACTGCACAATGTAATAATGAAATCGTCAAATGTGAGAAAAAAAAAGGAAACCACCGAATGTGACAAAAGTACAGTCACATGTGATGTTGGTACTGCGCAATGTGAGGATGGTACCATAAAATGTGAGGAAAAAAATAAGGGAACCACCGAATATGACAAAAGTACAGTCATATGTGATGTTAGTACTGTGCTTTGTGAGACTGGTACCATAAAATGTAAGGAAAAAAAAAAGAGAACCACCGAATGTGACAAAAGTACAATCACATATGATGTTAGTACTGTGCAATGTGAGGATAGTACCATCAAATGTAAGACAAAAAATAAAGAAACCACCAAATGTGACAAAAGTACAGTCACATGTGATATTAGTACTGTACAATGTGAGGATGGTGCCATCAAATGTGAGAAAAAAAATAAAGGAACCATCGAATGTGACAAAAGTACAGTCACATGTGATGTTGGTACCGCGCAATGTGAGGATGGTATCATCAAATGTGAGAAAAAAAAAAGGGAATCACCGAATGTGACAAAAGTACAATCACATGTGATGTTAGTATTATACAATGTGAAGATGGTACTATCAAATGTGAGAAAAAAAATAAAGGAACCATCGAATGTGACAAAAGTACAGTCACATATGATGTTAATACTACACAATGTAGGATGGTACCATCAAATGTGAGAAAAAATAAGGAAACCACCGAATGTGACAAAAGTACAATCACATATGATGTTAGTACTACACAATGTGAGATGTGAGGATAGTACCATCAAATGTGAGAAAAAAAATAAAGGAGCCACCAAATGTGACAAAAATACAGTCACATGTGATATTGGTACTGCACAATGTGAGGATGGTACCATCAAATGTGAGAAAAAATAAGGGAACCACCGAATGTGACAAAAGTACAATCACTTGTGATGTTAGTAGTACACAATGTGAGGATGATACTATCAAATGTGATATTTTGGTAACCTAATATAGCAGGTTGCCTACTAGTGGGTACCGTACCCCAAAAAAAAAAGAGGGGGTACTGTAGAATTACCCCTATATATATATATATATATAAAACCGAAACTTCTGCTGGCACCATAATTTTCCACGTCAGCGCAATATTTAAAAAATAAAGAATAAAAATAAAAACATTATAACACCTCAAAACCCTAGCAACCTTACCCCTCTCTCAAGTTAAGAAATATAAAGCCACAGTTTCTGCAAACTCTCTCTCTCCAAACGTAAATATCAAATTCAACCCCTTTAATTTCTCTTTATATTTTTGAGGCTTCTATAGAGTTATAGTGAGTTATGTTGATTTTGTTTTTTTTGTATGTGTGTATAGATGGTCATAATACTTCGGTATTCCAAGAAAAGTTTGTATTTTCGTTAATTGAAAGCCTTAGAGAGATAAGTGTTGCAGTTTGGAACAGCAATACAAAAGACGATTTCATTGGCAGCGGAAAGTAATTACTTTGTCTCATATTTTTGTTTTTTGAATTGATTTTGTGTGCTTTTTAGACCCTTTTGGATCAATTTTGTTAATTGGGTGTTTTTTTTTTTTTTTTTTTTTTTTTGATAGGGTCCAATTGGGGAAGGTTTTTTCAAAGGGTTACGACGACCGCACTTGGTATCTGTATACTAATAGTGGGGGGTAAGTGCTATAAATTACTAACCCTTTTAAGTGTATAATCTGTTTCTAAAATTCTCTATAATATTTTGTCCTCCGAAAATTTTATCTCTTTAATTTTATTATATTGTGTTTCTTAAGTTATAGACAGATTTTCTTTGTTTCTTATTTTCAATAATAAATCATTTTATTGCAATACCGGTAATTATTTGAGAAATCCAATATGTTCATATCTCTATAGAATAGAGAATAGTAGAAGCCAATTTTATTACAACTACTTAAATTGAGTTGACTTAATTTCGTACAATTACAAAATATAGCATGAAAGATAATGGAATTAATTGTTGTAATTTTTATTTTCTTTCCATGTTTTGAATTTCCATATTTTTATTGTTGATGAGAAATTAAGGCTCAATTGTACAATATATGTAAATTCTTCAGAAGGCTATTTTAAATAGTAAGTCAATGTGTCTCTTACATTTGGGTATTAGTTAGAATTATTTTCAAATGATTGTACCAATAAAAGTGAATGTGTATAAATTTTGTTTAACTATCCCGTGCGAAGCACGGGTTAGCGACTAGTATCTTGTAATTTTACTTTCCCTCTATTTTTTCTAGAAAACTTTACTTTCCTGCTCAAAAGAAATAGTATAGCGCTATGTTTTACTTTCTACGTTTTAGGGGATTTGATATTTGATATTTCAAATTCATATTTGTGGGGACCAACAATATATGGGCCAGGCCCACTGATCCACGGGAAGCCTTAAGGCCCAAGCCGAAGAAGGTGGTAGTCCAAGCTCAATAGCGCAAAGCACAAATGGGCCCAGAGAAGCAGCCGAGGACGGTGCAGCCCTCGGCTGGCCCAAAGCTCCACCAAGAAAAGGGGCAAAAGCGGCATAGGGACAATCTTGAAAGAAAATCTGAAATATCTAGGAAAGGCTGCCCTTACTACCTTTCCCAGACAGAGCTTTGCACCTAACAGAGCCGTGTCCTTTAGCTTTATCAACTATTCCCAACGACTTGGGTCTGGGACGGATGGGACAAGTATCAGTCTTGGAAAGGTCGACCCTACACGTGGACGAAGGAAATTGAACGCATGCTAGTATAAAAGAAAAAATATGTAACCTAAAGAGGGGGCTCTCCATTCCCACTGGGAAAAAAGGGCTCCAGAGGTGAATACACCTGAACCATGCATGAGCACCTTAACAAAACCACCGCCGGGTAACCACGACTTAACCTTTCGAACCCACTCTCTACAAATGATATTGTATGGGCCCATTCACGTTCGGACCCAACTACTATTACGGTTCGTTTCGGAACGTGACCCTACAATATTATTTCTAGTTTTTTTTTTTTTTTTTTTTGCGTATTATTTCTAGTTTAAATTTACAGCTTAAATGGCTTTTTTGCCCATTCATTGCAATTAATAAATAATACTAGTATCCTACCACTTAATTTATGAAAGTATTATGGATATAACATTTCTCAAGTCACTTTGACCAATGCAATTTAAATATTTATTTAAGAAATATTGAATAATTGAACTTGAAGTTATTATATGACATTTATTGTTACATTAATTTGTAAATTTAATGAATTAAGACTTATAATATTTTTAACATTTTTCCAACAAAATTACGAAGAAGATTTCCAAATATTAATTTTTAAATCTCCACTTTTTTTTTTTTTTTTTGATAGGTAATAGAGATTTATATTCAAGAACACCTCCTTATGCAGAAAAACATAAGGCAACGAGAAAAATACAAAGGGAGAAGATAGAGTGTAAAGGGAAAGAAAGGAAAAGAAACCAAGTACACAAGAGAGAGCTAAGGAACATAGGGAGAGAATCACTAGAGGTGAGTCTCCAAGTCCTAGACCAGTCAAACAAAGTGCCACTAAAAGAGGCTAAAAGCTAGTCATCCGAAGACACCACAACAAGCATAAAAGGGCTAAATTCCAAATGCTAGACAAATGCTTTCCAAGCCAATTCCACCAATCGAATAGAGTATCCGCAACTGATCTTGGCAAGACCCAAGAAAAGCCAAAAGATCTAAACACCAAACTCCATAACCGATAAGCCTTTCCACAATGTAATAACAAATGATCCACCGTCTCCCTATTACTACGACACATGATACACCAGTCGACAAAATCCCATCTACCCCTCAAATTATCACCTATAAGGATCCTATCTCATATAGCAGTCCACACAAAGAAGGAAACACGCTGAGGAGCCTTAACCTTCCAAACACCTTTCCAAGGGAAAATAATGGGCAAGAGGCTTCTTAACTTATTGTAGAACGATTCAATATCAAAGTCCCCATTCTTTATCAACTTCCATCGTATACGATCTCCGTTTCAGTGGGAGGTAGATTTGAGCCCAAGGTATGGAGAAAATCATCCACCCCACCCATTTCCCAATCATTTAGTCTTCGAGTAAAATGAACATCCCAGCTTCTTCACTCCTCAATCCCCAACCATTCACGAGAACAGGCCACCAATGCCCCTTTATTGGAGGCAATCCTATACACACTCAGATAAGTCAATTGAAGTGGAGAATCCCCACACCATTGATCAGTCCAAAGCTTCACTCTATCCCCCACCCTAACTCAAAGTGAACATTCTTGCTAAAATCATCCCATCCCATGCGGATACTTCTTCACAAGCAATACCCATGTACCCCTCTACCTAGCTTGGAAGTCCATCCTCCCCATTCTTCCCCAAACTTGAGAGCTACAACCTTTCTCCAAACCCTTCTCTCCTCATTCCTAAGCCTCTATAACCACTTCCCAAGTAAGGCTTTATTGAAAGAAGTTAATTTCCTTACGCCTAACCCACCATTTTGCAAAGGTGCACACACCTTATCCCATCCCACCAAGTGTAACTTGGAGTCCCCCCACAGGAAATCCCTTTGCAACCTTTCAATTTTATTGGCCACATGCATGGGGATGGTGAAAAGTGACAAATGATAGGTGGGGAAACTAGATAATGTGCTTTTAAGTAACGTTGGTCTTCCACCTTTTGACGAATACATCTTCTTCCAATCGGTCAACTTACGCTCAATTTTCTCCAAGAGAGGATTCCAAATAGTAGGGGACTTGTGGGATGCCCCCAAAGGCATACCCAGATAGGTCATAGGCAAAGACCCAATTCGGCATCCCAAAATCTCTGCCAAGACATAGACATTAGGAACCTCCCTAATGGGAACCATCTCACTCTTCAGCACATTAACCTTCAAACCTATAACTACCTGGAAACAAAGAATAAGCATCCTAACATGTAGAATTTGCTCCTCACAAGCATTGCAAAACAGAATCGTGTCATCCACGAACAAAATATGCGAGACACATACCCCTCCACCCCGACCACCATCAGCTTTAAAGTCTTGAAGCAAACCCGCCCCTTCAACTCCTTTCATCATCTTACTGAAGACCTCCAACATAACCAGAAATAACATGGGGGATAGCAGGTTCCCTTATCTCAAACCCCTCGAGCTCCCAAAGAAATCAGCTAGAGACCCATTAAACAAGACAGAGAATTGGGCTGTAGAAATAGAAGTGCGGATCTACCTACACCACCTCACCCCAAAACCCATTCTCTTCAACAAATCAAGAAGAGCCTCCCAGTTCACATGATCATAAGATTTCTCAATATCTAATTTACAAATAACCCTCGGAATCTTACTCTTCACCCTACTATCAACACACTCATTAGCAATGAGAACTAAATCAAGTATCTGTCTACCACCCACAAAACTATTCTGAGACTCTGATATCAGCTGATCCAATACCTCTTTCAGGCGGTTTGCCAATACCTTAGCCAAAATCTTGTAAACACTCCCCACCAAACTAATAGGTCTAAAATCTCGAATATTCGAAGCACCATTCTTCTTAGGGATTAAGGCTATGAAAGTTGCATTAAGAGATTTTTCAAATTTACTGTGTTGATAAAACTCTTCAAACACGGCTAAGACATTTCTTTCCACAACTTCCTAACAATGATGATAGAAAGCCAAAGAGAAACCATTAGGACCTGGAGCTTTATCTCCTTCCATCTCTTTGACAACTCAAAGAACCTCCTCCCGATCAAACCTCTGTTCAAGCCAGTCCCTCTCTAACCACCTATGATTTATTGTAAAAACGTTGTGGACGTAACACCTCTCTTGTCCAAATAATTGTTGTGGCATGTTCCTAAAGTTCTTAGATTGTGGTGTGAATTAAAAAAAGAAAAAAAAAAAGAAAAAAGAATGAACCTCTAAGACTATTTAAGATTCTTTGTTTATTGTTCAAATTGTTTTTGGCTAATATAATCTTCAAATAATCTTAAGTTGGCAACTTAGCATGAACTTTACAAAGTAGCTTATGATGTTCTTATTAATTTTGTTATGCAGGACAATTCTGCTTGCTCTTTGTTTTTTTGCTTCGTGTGATGATGAACTCCATGTAGCATATCTGTTATAAATTTCTTTTTTTCTTTTTTTTCTTTTTATAATCTCTATTATAAATTGTTATGACCCTAGATAAGAGCATTACCATTAGGTGTGTCAAATGCCAAATATTTGGCATTTGACACACCAAACACCAAAAAACCACTCTCAAGAGGTGTTCTAAATGCCAAAATATTTGGCATGAGTGAACAGTACCATCTCAAATATAGAACGGTATGGATAGCAATCGTAAAAGTTTTATTATTTTTTAATTCTCTTTTCTCTCTCCTCTCTCATCACTTTATTCCTTTTTTTTTTTCTCTCCTCTCTCATTCTTTCTCAAACATTTGTATCAACCCATCTCTTCTTTCACTCTTTTTTCTTCTCATTGTTGTTGCTTTTCTCTCTTTCGTTCAGCCTCTCTGCACCACCTAATGCTAATCTCTATTGCTATGGGTGTTTTTTTTTTTTTTTTTTGGCAGTGATTTGATGGGTGGGTTCGACAATGGGTGTGTTCAGATGGTGCCGATCTTTGATGTCGTGCCACCTGATGTCGATCTTTGTTTTTTTTGTTGTTGTTTTTATTTTTCTGTGGTGGTGGTTTTGGTGTTCTGTTGTGGCGGTTCTGGTGTGAGACGGTAGTGCGGTGTTGATGGGTAGGTGGGTCGGCGGTGGGTGGGTTAGCGACAGCAGTGGGTGGGTGTGTGGGATGTGGGTGGGGCGTTGATGGTTGCTGGCAGCAGGGGTGGGCTATGGGTTGTGGTGGGGGTGGTTGGTTTTTTTTTTTTTTTTTTGTATTTTTATATATTGTTGGTTTTTTTAATGTTATTTTAGTATTTGTATATATTATTTTAATGTATAGAATTGAAGAATAGAAGAATAGAAGATGTGATAAATGGTGAATTGTAAAATGGAGTAGTAAAATAATAAAGTAAGCTTTTGGTGTGTCAAAATGACATTTTTTATAAAAGAGCTGATGGGAATGCTCTATGTGCTGGTAAATTGTTATTTGAATTAGAAGTATTTAAATTTAGGCCTAGTGATAGATCTTTATCTGAATAAGGTAGTAGTAGATTATTATTGTTATTTTCTTGTATTCAAATTGATCCCTATGTTTTAAGATAGGATTACTTCCTATGTTCTAAGATTTGTTGATGAGGTTATCTCATAATTAGTTATTTATGTACTTTAAATTAAATGCATTAATGAGAATTAAGCCGAAAATTAATAAAAAATGTCAATCTCCTTTCTCTAGATCAAGAGATTGGTTATCTCAAATTAACTAACTTTTACATTCAGTAAACTTCTTGGTTCACAACATAAAAGGCCTACTAGAGAGTCAGAAATCTGAAGAGTGAAAATACATCACAAAATTAAATAAACAAGAAGGATGATGGTTTGTGTTAATCTTGGGTTCTTGTTGGCCTAGTACTTGTGATTCGGTTATTGATGGAGTACCAGTGATGAACTAATGTATTCTGAGCAGTAATATAATGTTTGAAGTGTGTAATGTGACTTCTAATTTAAAGTGATCTAAACTAGTTTTATGAATTATGCAATGTTATGGATTGTTGGCCTAAAGTTTAGAATTAACTAATATTTTGGTGTATGTAAATTGCAAACTTATGGATTGTGAAATATGTGTACAATAGGCTATAAGAAATGACAATTTAGTTATACGTATTATTTGCTGATGAATGTAGATTCAACTGAAAAATTAATAGTAGATTGTCTTGGCTTAGTAAATATTGTTTGATTAATTTTCGAATTTTATTGACCACACATTCTCTTCCTCTTCTACTACTATATATGTTTAAGAGCACTGCACAGAAGTCTTTCAGTGAGTTAAGAGTGATAATCACTTTCATAGTTCCAGTGGCAAAATTTAATCCATAACAGTTCACAATGCGATTGGTAGAATTTTTAGGGCTTCTACCATCATTCTAAAAGAATATAATCCAACGAGCAGTATCGTCTAACATGCAAATAAACACTGAATTATAATGAAATAAATAAGAAAATTCATGATATTGATGGCTGGAAAAAAAGAGTACAAGATCTTTGAATGGATGCATATTAGAACGTTAAAAATGTGGGGGAAAAACATAATTGTTGAAGAATGAAACAAAATAGAAACCTATGAGAACAAATATATAAAATCATTTATTAAATTGATCAAACCAGCACTTCAGTGCAGCAGCAGATGGACCTGGCAGAAACATATGAAAACATAATATTAAGGAAGCATTCTGAATTTCACAACCAAGAACATAAACCAGCTGAACATAAATTGGGCATAATCATGAACATGAATTTTAAAACATAAATTTAACTAACTGAATTTAGTTTCACCATGAACATGTACCTACTGATCAAAAACAAAAGCTGTGACCTATTAACATTGTTCAGTTGTCAATTTCATATACAGAGAATTTGGTGTTATGGATTGTTCCCTGAATACATCACAAAACACATAACAATTACTAAATCCCATCCAGACTTAAACTGAACACCTTTTTGCTTTCCTTCTTCCTTTCTTGAAGTTGATGTTGTCCCATCCTGCCACTCTCACCTAGTCCCCTTCCACTTGGCCTCACATAGGCTGATGTCCCATTCTCTTTGCTTCTAAACTATCAAAACCAGAAATAATAGAACAAAAAATTTAGTTATGAATATGAAGATACAAATTATGATCACATTTAGCATACATTATTTACATTTAGTTTTTGCCTTTTGTTAGGAGCAATTGTTGATGGGTCATCAGTTTCAATTGGCTTCTTCTTTGCCTTCTTTTTATAAATTTTTCTTGGGTTTTCTGGTTCTTTGCAGGTCCTTGCATTATGACCCCATGCATAACAATTCCCACATCTTACTGCTAGCCCCTTCCTAATGATTCTATAAGGATGCTTGTAAAAGTCAATGTTGACTTGTCAAAAATAATTATTGCTTTACTATATAACGAAACAGATAAAATATATATATAAAAAATAAAGCATAACAAACAAACATTGAACACCAGAGTTAATAAGAGGCAAGATAAAAAAGAAATTGAGAGTCCAAGAGAGTTTACTGTGTCTAAACTACTAGCCGAATATTTTGTTGCAAAATTGACACAGGACAACTAGAACAAAATTGAAATAACGGAAAAATAAATGATATGACCTAAGAGTCAGCACGTAGGCCTTGCTTGGATTTAGCACCAAGTGGGAAAACCATTAGGAGTCAACACCTAGGGTAGACCTAGAGTCAACACCAGACCAAAAGAGACCAAACGGCCATTTTTTTTCACTCATCAAAATATCAACTACCTCCTCAAGGAGTACAATAAGTTGTTTATAAAGGATTGTTAAACTCTAATTCTAATCGGCTAGAAAACCCTAATTGCCTTATTACAAAAATAACCTTGCTTCCAAATTAAAATACTAATAGCCCAATAAACTAATAGGACCTAAAACATAAAAATACAATTAACTTGCAAACATAAATAATACTAAATAATAATCTTCTTGCGTCTCCCGCATCATTCTCCTGTGGTTGGAGAAAACTCGACCTCGAGTTCTAAAGCGTTGAAGGATTAGGATACTGACAAGTAACACTTGCTTCAAGTCTGGAATCACCATAGGGAGCATAAAGAAAAGAAAAACCTTGAAGTCCACCATGTCAAACTCTTCTGGAATAACAAAATCAATGTGTGGAATCAACATAATCTTATCTTGAACCATTGGAAGTACTATGTTATCCACTTTCTCCAATTTAGCAAACCGTTTGTCTTCATGCACCATGGAAGGCTGATCAAAAGCAGATTCATTAGCTTCCAATATCACATCATGTGCACCCTCTAACATAATACTCTCTTTAGACACCAGCTCTTCACCTTGCTGCTCTTCAATAGATTCATTTCCTTGCATGCATGTTAAAGCAACACTTGTCGAGGCATGTACGTTTGTGTCAACATTAGGCTTTGGTGTTGATGGAGGATTCTCCACGACCAAGATATCATCATCAATGTTGTCTTCTATTGGGGCAGCAATAAGTTCATTGTGATCAAGTATTCTTGGTTTCCCAATTGAATCAGTTTGAGTCTTCTTTTGCTTCATCTAAGCAATCCCATCTTAAACATCTTTCATGAGCTTTACAAATAATTCCTTGGTAAATAATTCCTTGATAAATTGTTCAAAAGTGCGCCGAGGACATGAAATGGGATGAGAAGTCATCCTATTTGCTTTACCTTGAAAAATACCACACTGAGATTGTGATAGATACTTAGCTCAAAAATATGGTGACAAATACTCATCACAAAGCTTTTCTTTCATGTCTTCCCACACATTAATGGCAGGCTCATAATTTAGATAGCGGAAATATTCAAGATTCTTCCCAAACATTTGTGCTGCACCACTTAACTTCAACTTTGCATACCTAACCTTTTTGTTATCTGCAAAGTTTTCTTGCTCAAAGAATTGCTCCATACCATTCATCCAGTTGACAAAATCCCGTGGATTAGTTTTACAACCATCAAAATAAGGTGCTTTGGATATTGCCATAATTCTCTAAAATAGTGCTTCAACAAATAGTTGGAAATTGGAACAAGAAGCTGGGTTACTGTGATGTTCTCTGGACAAATAGTTGGAATAGGCTTCTAAGACTATTCTCTCAAATAGTTGTTGGGACTGGGCTGGTTGACAGGTTTGGATTTCGTGGGCTGGGTTTTGTATTTTTTTTTTTTTAAAAGAAAACTGGTGTTGTAAAATGTGAGCTTTGGGCTTGTTAACAAATGGGTTGAGCAAGGGTCTGTTTCTAAAATGGGTTGGTTAGATTTTTTTTTTTGGCAAAAGAAAGTGAATAACACAAAGGGGGTTGTACTGGGTTACCTTTGAGATCAACAGGAGTGAGCAAGAGAAGGTCATGGCGGCGCAAGGCAAGGATGGAAGGTGCTTGTAGTGGGTTGCTGGTGCAAAAGGGATTTGTAGGCTGGCGACTGTAGTTATTTTCTGCTTGGTTGGGAAATCTGGTTTACTATAGTGGCTAGTATTCCGATGGTTAGGAAATAATGATTGCACTTGATTTTTTTTTGGTAATTTTTCTGATTCTGGGTTGACTGCGCTTCAAAGTTCAAACAGATCGGTGTTTGCTCTGATACCAAAATTGATGCAGGACAACCAGCACAAAATTGAAACAACAGAAAAATAAAAGATATGACCTAGGAGTCGGCACCTAGGCCTTACTTGGAGTCAGCACCAAGCGGGGAAACCACTAGGAGTCAATACCTAGGGTAGACCTAAAGTCAACACCAGACCAAAAGAGACCAAACATCCATTTTTTTCATTCATCAAAATATCAACTACTTCCTCAAGGAGTATAATAAGTTGCTTATAAAGGATTGCTAAACCTTAATTCTAATTGGCTAGGAAACCCTAATTGCCTTATTACAAAAATAACCTCACTTCCAAATTAAAATACGAATAGCCCCAATAAACTAATAGGACCTAAAATATAAAAATATAATTGACTTTTAAACATTTATAATAGTAAATAATAATCTTCTTGCATCTTCCTCATCAATAACCAACAAAAAGAAAAATACCAGACAAATATTATAAAAGAGACTAGAGGGGAAACTTAGAATTCAAAAATGCAACAAAAGAGTACTTAAAAATTACAAATGCATAGTTGATTTGCAAAACTTAAGGCTCCATGCATGCATCAAAATGAAACCCAAGAGCATATACCTAAACAGTATTAAACTTTATAAATGATCAACAATTCTGGCTTCAAATCCATAACCAAATTTGAGGTCCAAAAAAAAATCCTAAAGAGGAGTACAATAGCCAATTTGAACTTAATCCCACATACCTCTAACTACCTTAATCCCAACTGGTTACAATACCTTATTGACCTCAGCACTAAAATGCTTTTGATGAGACAGATGCTGTGAAATTGCCTAAAATTTTGTAATAAATTACCTTTCCTTCACCATTTCCAAATCCACACAATCAACAATTTAAAGCAGAGAAAAAGGAAGTTATGAATATGGATGCAACTAAGTTGTCAAATTTCTTGCGGATTAGGCTGCTAAATTACAGACGTATGAAGGGATGAGGTGGATGAGACTTTACCTCAGAATGAATTCAGAGGAAGAATCCTCTCAATCTTATGGGCAAGAAGAAGATTCAAATTTAAGTGTGAACAACCTCATTTCAGTTAATGTAAATTCAGAGAGAGATTGCTTTTGATTCTTTTGGGCATGAAGAACCATCATATAGATGCATTACCCCAGAAAAATAAATAAATAAATAAATAAACTAGAAACCCAAACCCAAAAAGAAATACATCTCTCTATGATCAACTTAACAAATCTCAAAAACCCTATATAACCAAGTCGAAGCATTTAATAAAAGGAGAAAAAAAAAACCTGGGGACAAAAGGTACCAAAAAAGCCCTAGGTGGCTAGCGAGAATCGAACCAAATCATAAAAAATAGAAAATAAAAACAACGCATGAATCAAAATCAAAATTTGGAAGAAAACCATGTGAAATCAAAATTTAAAGAAAGAAAAGTGCAGATAATTGAGGGTGGTGGATTGGCGGCTTCCGTACCTTTCTTTATGGGGACCTAAAATTGAAGCAAAGCAATTAGTAAAATGTGCAATGCAACTATTAAAGAGAGGAGTAAGATAAATTGTCTTGCTACGAAAGATGGTGGACAGATACAAAGTGTTAGAGAACAACGCAAAATAAATGAAGGTTACTATTGAAGTGATAGAATGGGTTTTGTAGAAATGGAGCCCTATAATAACTTCAAGTTTGAGAAATCTTTGAATTCTTTTTATGTCACTTTGATTCCAAAAAACTAAGTGGTGGCATCAGTATCAAGGGTTTTCTCCATGTTAGCTTGGCTGGAAATGTCTATATGCTTATGGAAAGTGTAGGCTGATCTGTTAAATGTGTGATAGGTGTCTTGTGTTAGACCCAAATGCTTACAATGAAGGTTGGTAAACCCTTATTTGGTGTTTATTGCCAATGAAAGTCTTGATAGAAAACTCGATAGCAGTGTTTTTGGGGTAATTTGAAAGTTGAACACTGAAATGATATATGATCATGTTAACTAGGCCATTTCATATACGTAGACAGACTCAATTTTGGCGAAAATGGAGGAAGTGGGTTTGGTTTTTCTATTTGGACAAGTGGTTCTCAATCATGGTTAATAGAAGCAGAATTGGCTCTTCCAATAGTTCACGAGAACTAAGTCAAGGAGACCCTATCCCCATGCTTATTTTAATTTTGGTTATGAAAGTACATAATGGGACATTACATAATGTTGTAGCCTGCATTTCAAGTTGCGGAAGAAAGTAAGAGGGTTATGGAAACTGTCCTCTTTTGTTTGTTCATGATACAATACTATACAGTACATGGGTTGTTAAAGTCACTGAAAAGTACGAGTCCAAAAAAATCTAGCATAGTAGAAAATGAAGACTGCTTAAAGCAGCTCATTTCTTATTTTATATCCCTGCCTTCCATGTACTCCCTCAATTCCCCAGTATCTATACCAACATGACCATTCAAGCCTCCCCCAATCAAAACCTTTATCCTTTTTGATATACTTTGAATAAACTCATTCGTACCCTCCCAATATTATTTCTTAATGGATTCTTCTAAATCTATTCGAGGAACATTAATACTGACTGAATTGGTTGTCACTTCCCCTAGACAAATTATATTAAAAAAAGTCCATCTCCTATTTCCTTAATTTGACAGCTTCCACTTTACAGCTTTTCTCTACAACCATCCCTACCTAAAATCTATTGTTCTTATTCCCTGTATCTCACAATTTATATTTAGAATGCTTAGTTTCTCTAGATTTGTCATCTAACCACTTAGTCTTCAAGACTATCTTCTTTACCCACACCCCTACATTAAAGTATGGGACCACTTGCCCATTTATCACTGCACCTACATTCAATGTTCATTCAGGAAGGAGGTTTGGGTTTTTGAAGCTTGGTTCGTTTCAATAAAGCTTTGCTTGGGAAGTGGCTTTGGCGACATTTGACTGAGAAGAATGCCTACTGGCGTATAGTAATTGCTTCAAAATATGGTAGCATGTGGGGTAATTGGATGACAGATGAGTCACTGGTGTCAGTGTCCAATGGGGTTAGCTTATAGAAATACATTCAAAACGGGTGGAATAGGCTGGTCCAGATTTTACAGTTTGTCATGATGAGTGGTGCTAATATTCTTTTTTGGTTCGATTGTCGGTGTGAGGACATGATGCTTTCCAAACCTATTCCAGTTGGCCAGGGATAAAAATGCTGCAGTGGCAGATGTAATGCAGTCACAGAATGGGTCTGTTTTTTGAAATGACATATTTACAAGGCCCTGTGAAGACTGGGAGTTGGAATCTATGCAGTCTTTCTTCAACTATTGATATTCTGCAAAAATAGGAGCTGCAGAGAATCTTTTTAAGATGGCCCCCCCGACCACAAGTGGAGGTTTTGAGGTTAAATCTTATTATAAAGCTCTATCTCCTACTGGTTATTATTCTTTTTCTTGGAAGCCTATATGGAAGGCAAAGGTCCCAAGGAAGATAGCTTGCTCTACATGGACAACCACTGGGGAAAATTTTAACCATGGATAATCACCGTGTGCAAGGATTGTGTGTGGTAGATTGGTGTTCCATGTGTAAACAGAGTGGTGAGTCTGCTGATCACCTGTTCCTCCATTGTTGTTTTGTGCATGATATATGGTCAATGGTGTTGGTATGTTTGGGTTAGTTTGGGTGATGCCTCAGAGTGCTCTGGCCTCCTGGAATGTTGAACAGGGAGGTTCGGCCTTTGTCAATCTTTCATTTATGTTTACCAATTCCAGCATGCAAAACAAAAGAATTGTACTTAAAAATTCTGACCACTCTTTTGATAACAAATTAACATCCGAAAACAGTATATTGAGGTTTGGAACTTCATGTTTACTTACAACCACACAATAGTATATACCAAGAATTAGATAAAACTGAGACAAGTAAATGCTGAAATTTTGAGTTAAATCAAGCTTATACCTGCATTTACTCTTCCTGCTCACTCTCCTTTCGGAAACTGTCTCATTTGATTTGTCGAGTAAGCTAAGGTTCTCCATATAATTATCAACATGAAAATTGTATGAACTCCCACAAATCCCCAAATTCTTAACTTGTTCACTCTTAGGGTCATATGAAGAGAGCTCACAACGACATGGTCCTGATAATATTGCCTCCACTAATATATTACCATTCTTTTGGAGACCTAATACCCTTATAATTTCTACTCCTCCGTTGAGATTAACAGTGAACTGTTTAGTCCAAGAATCAACAACTCCATACTCTTTCATCACCCAAATGGCACAACACTTGTTGTCTGCATGCCTACCATAATAATAAAAAAATAGAGAAAGCGATCCCCCAATTACTGAGGTATGAGCATTGTTAGTCCATTTGAATGTAACATTTGGCAATGATATCACATGAAAAACCTCATCAAGCAAATCAAATAACAAAACCAATGGGCCACAAGGGCCACCGAGCTTGTACTCATATTCCACAGCAAAATGGACTGCCCCATTTAAAGAAGTTGCTGGTCGACGCCAATCAGTAAAAGTAATACCTGGAGGAAAAGAGGTACTAGTAACTCTCCAACACCCCTCATTAAGAGAGTAAACCTCAATTAGAGGTGGTTTGGCCTCTTCAGACATATTAATTCGACTTGGAAATGCAATCCTCACTAGCTTATAATCATTAGTTCGCGGATCAAACCCGAATGCTTGGCGACAAAACCCAATGGAGCCATGTGTCTTGGAAGTAATGCAAGACCTTGGAAGGGTAATACATTTTCTAATAGAGGGATTCCAAAGAATATAGCGATGCTGTTCATATAGACTGAACAAGCCATTCACGGAACCAATTAGCACAAAAGATTTGATACGGCGACTCCTGCGTGGGAGCTCAATGTTTTGAATTTGATCAAATGAGTCATTTTTTTATCGTCAATTAATTTGTAGTGATCTACATAAGGATTATCAACGCAATGCCTAACAATTAATTTGTTGGAGTTGGAAGGAAGTGAAAGTGATCGAGTGAGATGGGAATTGATGAAGGCAGAGCTTGTAATTAGAGAGTTCCATGATTTTGAAACGCACCTGAATCGAATTAGGGATTTGACGGGAAGTCTGTGCAGAATTTCCAGCACCACTTCCTCTGGGAGATAGTCTGACATTCCTATTCCAATTTCAAGCTTTTTCTGATATTTCCAATTTGGAGATGAACGAGTGTTTTGAAAACGGTGTCGTCGTCTCTCTTTTCTTTTTTGGCACTGTTTTGTTTTTTTTTTTTTTGTTTTGTTGCAAAATGACCATTACGTTTACTAAAAAGAATATTGAAACAAATTAGCGGGAAGATTTTTAACTTTTATCAAAAATAAAATAAAATAAGGGGGGAAGACTCCCGCCATTGAAACCCTCCTCCAATATCTCACTAATATTTAGTTATTTACTTTGTTTTATTTTTTTATTTTTCCTCTCTCTAGCCTTCTGTTGGTGCTCGTGTGATACTTCACAATGTGTTGCTTACGAGGTACAACTATGCGGATTTGTGAGCTAGGATGCATGGATACGGACAATGGTATAGGTACAAGTGTAAGTACAATACGATGACGTTAGCCATTTTTTAAAATTATAACATAAAATAGTTGATATAACACCAATATGACATAGATACGACATGAGTATAACACTTTAAATGAAGTACATGTGCTTCCAAGTTTGTGAGATTTGCTAGGGGTTGTGATTGCAACAATAATTGCTATAAGGATAGTTGATTGGAAGAGAATTTAAGACTTCTATTATGGACAAAATTGGCTTCTGTCCTTTTTGGACAAAATAAATAGCTTTCTACTCCCTTTTCCAAATTAATCAGAAAATGCTCTTCTTTTGAAATTCGACTTTCTCAAAATCGAGTTAAAAAAAAAAATTCTAGAACACTATAGTAACGTTTTTAAGGACCTATAGTGACGTTTTAAGGACTTATAGTGGTATTTTATAACTCGAGTTCCATGAACTAGAGTTTTATGCAAGTTTTTTAACGTGTTTATCCAACTGGAATGGGAAGAACACTTTGGGAGTACTTTCAGAGTGTATGAAAAGAAACACTCATTTCCTGATCTTCTAATTAATTATGATGATGATTCATATGTTGGTGATGATGAGGATGATAGAGATCCTAATTGGCTTTCCCAAATGTTTGAATATGGCTTTATTAGGTTCATAAAATTAACAAACCATTATCAAGCCAGTCAGCTTCCACAAATTATTCAAGATGCTATTAAAAGATTTAATAGTCCTTTTGTTTCCATCAAATGCTGGAGTACTTTGTCAAAATGAGAAAGAGATAATTGGATGAATGTCCAGCCCTCAAAACATCTTGTTCTCATTAATGGTCACACTTATCAAGGGCAATGGCTTGAAGGAAATTCTCACTTGTCCTTTGATGATCCTTATGCTCTTGCCGAATGTTGGAGAAATTATTTTAATAATCAAATTATTGAAGTTGCTCAGAACCTATGGAAAGATTATCATTTCATAGGAAGCACTGATAGAATTTATGTTTTTGGTCCCAGGCCACATGCTGATGCCATTGCTCATTTGCAGATAACTGATCATTGTAATCCAAGGAGTCTTCTCATCCCAAGAAAAAGACCAGTGTTTGAGCCAATTCGATATTGTGGATTTTGTAATCAATATGCTATTTACCATGAGCATGAATGTGATTCTCCACAAGGTCCTTTTGATCCTTTTGATGGCTATCCATCTGATGCTCCTTCTACTGATTAATAAGTGACATTGTTACTGCTATAATACTACTGTTCTCACTAATAAAGTTACTCTCCTATGCTACTCCCTCAATCAGAAACTGTTTAGTCAAGATCTTGCAGTTGACTGATGGATGATTTCTTTATTTGTCTAGCTTGCACAAAAACCAAAATACTTCAATGTCTTTGAAGAATATGTTGTTGAAAATCCGGAACTATTTCAAGATACCCCGGATTTTGCAGAAGATTTTGATTCTCCTATTTGTCTAGCCTGCATAATCGCCAAAACATTTCAATATTTGCCACTGCTAAAAGCCTTTTCCTACCAATATGTTGCTTCTGAAGATTCCCAATAATAGTGCTCATTTGAAGACAACAATGCCAGTGCTTCTGAAGGATAGTGCTTATTGGTTTCTTTTATTGGTTACTTTTGACACCTAAGGACACCAATAATGTGGCCTTGTCCCTAAATTTGTAGGTCTCTTGTTGATTCCTACGGAGGATTCCCTATAATCTTGAGTCAAAAAGAATAAAAATTCTCTTTTACTATTCATTTGTCACTGTTCACCCGACACTGTTCACCTGTTATTGTTCATGATACTGTTCACTCCGATTTTGCCTATTTAAGGGGGGTTGTCCCTTAAGTTTTAACTTCAGGTTTTACTTCAGAATTTTCTTTCCTTAGAGCCTTCCTCCCTTAGAGGCCTTCTTTGAGAGAAAGTTCCTTGTTCCTACTACTACTATCTCCCTATTTCCTACTACTACAAACTTGTAACTAGGATTAGTTCAAACTTTGTAATTGTTAACCTTTACTATTGAGATCTTGTATTCACTACTACTGTAAGTGTTTGTTTTAATTTCAATAACAAGTATTTTCAGTTTTCTGTTCATTATTCTACTTATTTGCTATCGCCACCTTGGACAGATTATCACCATCCCAGACGGTTCTAAATTGTTTTCATTTAATTTGAATTATTTTGATATATATGCTGCTTGGCTAGTTCTACCGCCCTACTATTGAATCTTTTTTGTTGTTAAGTTATTTACTTACATCTACTTTCACAATATTATACTATGCTTCTGTCTCTTCCCTTTAGCTGTATGTCCCCTTCCCCCTTTATGGTATCAGAGCCCATAAAGGGGGAAGGGGACGCACATCTGAAAGGAAGAGACGGAAACACAGTATAATATTGTGAAAGTAGATGTAAGTAAAGACACAAAACGCCACTATAGGTCCTTAAAAACGTCACTATAGGACTTAACTCGATTATGAGAAAGTCGAGTTTCAAAAGAGGGGCATTTCCCTAATTAGTTTGGGAAATGAGGTATAATACTATTTATTTTGCCTGAAAAAGGCAGAAGCCAATTTTGTCCCTTCTATTATATATAAAAAGTGCATTGGCTACAAGAGCAAATGAGTTAGTGGAGTGGTATAGTTGTAAAACCAATATGAGTTTGCTTGTGGATTGTGGAAGGAGGTAACGAACCTTGCTATGGCTATAAATTTTTTAGATAGATAATTGAGAATATTTAGAAAGATTATTATCAAAATATTCTTTATGATTTCTTAGATAAAATATTATCAATGACAAGAGCAGACCTAGGATTTCAAGCTAGGGGGGCTGAAGCATAAGAAAAAAAAAATCCAAATAGATATCCATATAATACTTACAAAATATCAACTAAGATAAAAAAAAATACAAAATAATATTGTTTTATAAGAGCATCAGCTGTTGCAAAAAAAAATTATTTTCACAAACCAAAACTTACTTTTGTTACTTTAATATAGCATTTGAAATGTCTCGTATAGTAGTGTTTTTGGTATTTAGTGTTCTAAATACAAAATATTTATCATTTAGAACACCTAATGCTAGTACTTTAATATTGGGCTAACTAGGATGTTTTATTTTTTATTTAAAATTTTTGTTTTTGTTAAGTTTTTGAGTTTGATAGTTGCTAGTTGGGCTAAGCTAATTAAAAATGAGGAGGTCTGAATTTTTGGAAGCGGGAAGTGCAGCTCTAAAAAAATATATATATATATATATATAACGAATAAAAAAAAATTATCTTTTTTTTCTATAGGCCAGGGGGCCCCAAAAAAAATTTCCTCTTTTTTCTTTGGGCCGGGGCGGCCTAGGTCCCCTTGGGTCTGTCCTTGATCAATGATATCCATTAGTCATAAAAACTCATTTACTTATCCATTTTCAAGAAACACACATCCTACCTTGTCATAAACCTTATTCATTGATAGTTTTAGGGCCGTATGAATCCATCCACCCATCTACTAATTTAGGTCTTTTACTACTAAATTAGAATGCATTTTCATGCTAGTTGATATAGAAGTTAATTAACTTTATAAATGAATTAGGCACCACATCACTATGTTCAAATCTTTTTTCTATTTCTTCCTCTAATTAATATGTCAACAGAAAACTTTATTATTGCCATATTAACCGAGCTTGATTAGTATATCTTTCTTAACTTGACATAGCAGCTTCTCTTTCCACTTTATAAATAATTTTAGGCACCGCAATACTAGGTTCAATTTTTTTTTTCTTTTTATTTCTCTAGTTAATATGTCAATAGTTAAATGAAATTAGGAGCCATATACTAGGTTCAAATCTTTTTTCTTTTCTTTCTCTAGTTAATATGTCAATAAACAACTCTCTTATTGACATATTAACCAAGCATGATTAGTATATCTAAGCTTGACATAGTAGCTTCTCTTTCCACTTTGAACCCACTTCATACCATTTGTTTGTTTGTTTTTTCTTTTCTTTTCTTTTTTTAATAAAATTTCAGCAAAATTTTTTTTTTTTTATTCTTCAAATTCAATGAGGACAATAAGAGCTCAAACTCCTAGGAAGGTTTTTATTACCTCCTATCTCTCAACTAATATACTTTATCCAAACTTTTTTTTTTTCCTTTCTCATCTAATGAAAATGCATGTAATCCTTTTACATAGAGACGAAAACGGTTAAGGGGCATAGGTCGTCTTATCTCAACCCCTTGGTTCTCTCTTTAAGTAACAATGGAGACACATTCCATAACAATTGGTATACAATATTCACGAAAACACATTCTTTTCATCAACTTTTCATGGAGCACTTATAACTACCTTATCATAAGTTTTATTTATATCTAGTTTTATGGCCATATTACCGCATCTTTCCATTCTCTATAAATAATATAGGTCTTTGACTACCAAATAAGAATGCATAGACATGTTACTTGAGATGGAAGTTAATTAACTTTATAAATGGTATATGGTAGCACAATACTAGGTTATTCTTTGTAGGGATTTGGGGGGAGTGTTTTGACACTTTTTTTTATGCTAGTTAGTAGGGGTATCAAAGTATTGAGACAGATTTGAAACCACATTTGTTACCACTTACCAGCTTACCACAATGACGTTTTCCCTGGTCATATTTCATTTTAATTTAACTTTTACACTTTCAATTGCATTAATTCTCTGGTTAATATATTATTAGATATTCAACAAAACAAAATTGTCAATAGACAATTCTATTGTCACTTATTAGAAATAATTAGGAACTATTGTTATTGAGTTGATGTGGATGTCAGATGATGTAATGCATTTTTATCAAAGAGGCAGACTCTCGTTGATTGGTACTACAAAGTCAGCATTGACCTTGTAGTCCAGGACTACCCAATAATTTCTTATTAACATACTATTGATAATGCATGTCTCCTATGTGGCATCTGCAAAGAGAGAGAGAGGATAATCTTAATTCTTAAGCCCAAGGACACGTGTCATGATTTCATATATTCAGTTGTAAGACACAGTTACTAAAAAACAGTTGTTACAAAGACATGGATGAATTGGTTTGGGAAGCTGAAATCAAAATTTTTTCCATGGTAGTTACAATAAATTGAATTTGTAAGGTCAAAAAGACTAAACAAAGTATACTGTATCAATAAAAGAATTTAAATTTGGACATTTTTTGTTTCCCTTAATTATATGATATATGAGGTAAATTGTAATTTTCACTAAAACATTATGAACTATTACTGTTTAGCCAGTTAGGCAGTACGTTTTGTCATTGAAAGTAGCCTTATTATCTTTTATTTTATTTTTTTATTTATTTATATCGATTTTAGTAAAAAAAAAAAAAAAAAACTAATCAAATAAAGCCATCTAAAAGAATGTCCTATCATAATACATAATTTACAAAATTCATTGAAGATTACTTAATAAAAAAAAAAAAACCTGTCATATCAATCACAAATTTTTCGAGTGTCAAATCAAGACCATAATTTTCAAAAAAAAAAAATTATGTCCATGTACTGCATAAAACTTTACTGCCCACCGCAAGGTCACATTTCTTGCCCTGCAGAAGAGGATCTTTGTTGTACTTGTGTTGAACTTTGATCTCCAACGCCACTAAACATCTCTCCAGCCTAAAATATGAGATAAATAACTCCAATTAATATCATAACACAACTCTAAACACTGCATAAAGTATTACATTTACATTAAAAAACACAATATATTTATAACAAAAGCACAACAAAGTAATTACCTGACCCTTGAATTGTTGAATCAAAGATACCAATTTTGATTTTATAGTGTCCATTTTCTCCAATTGTGATTTTAAAGAGGTCATTTTCTCTGTCTTCTGTTGTAGCATTGTCTCTACTTCAGCCTAAAATATAAGATAAATAAATCCAATTAACAATATAACAAAACACTTATAAACTGCATAAAGTACTACATTTACATTAAAAAGTAGATAATATATATATATATATATATTAATAAAAGCACACTGAAGTAATAACCTGGCCCTTTAATCGTTGAATTAAAAAGACCAATTTTGATTCTGCAGTCTCCATTATCTCAATTTGTGATATCAAAGTGGCTATTTTCTCTGTCTGCTGCTGTAGTATTGTCTCTAGTTCATATAGCAATGCCTCTTGTAGCTGGAGTGCTCTCCCGTCGTGCAGTATTGCCTCTTGTAGAGGCAATAGAATTGCCTCTTGTTGATGTATTATTGTTTGTTGTTGATGTATTATGTCCAATTGTAGCTCGTATACACTCGCATGTTGTAGTATCTCTTGTAGCAGGTGTTTTGCCTCTTGTAGCTGGCATATCTCTTTGTTTGAAGTCAACCTAGAAATTTGGTAGCAGAAGATACACCAAAAGGCTTAGATGGTTGAGATACAAAAACGAATTGAACCACAAAGTAAAACCAATAATTATCATATTAGAAAGCAACCCATTATAGAAAATCCACATAACCAACCATTTAAACAAGAGAAAAAGGAAGTTATGAAGATGTATATAGTTTCCAAATTTCGTGCTGATTAATCTCCAAGTACAAACGTATAATGGGATGAGGTAGATGACCTTACATACTCCAAATGTTTTAGGCATGAAGAAGAATCAACTTTAAGGGTGAATGACCTCATCTCAAAAAAGTGAATTCTGAGAGAGAATCCTCTTGGTCTTTTGGGCATATAGAAGCATCAAATAGAAGCATTACTAAAGAAACAATGAGATAAAAAACCCTACTACAAAAATAACTTGAATTCCCAGACCCAAACATAAACACACATATCTCTATCAACAACTTAACATATCTAAATAAAAAACTTAACATATCTCAAAAACCCAATAAAACCAAGTCAAAGTAATTGATAAAAGAAGAAAGAAAACCCTGGGGAAAAAAAGTACATGAAAAGCACTAATTTGCTAGTGAGAATCGAACATAATCATAAAAATGGAAATCAAAATAATGCATAAATTAATAAACAAAATTTGGAATAAAGCTATGTGAAATCAAAATTTAAGGAAAGAAAAGTGCGGATCACTAAGAGTGGTGGTCCTGGTGGATTGGCTTTCATTCCATTCTTTTTGGGGGCAAAAATTTGAAGCAAAGCACTAAGAATCAATGCAACACTTTATCTTGAAAAAGAAGAAAAGAAATTACCATTATTATTTTTATCACAAGGAACCTCTTCAAGGCAGGGCCACTTCGTGTACCCCCATCCTGAGTAAACCCCGGATACACGACCTTACCCATAAGAACCGTGTATCGGGTAATCTCAAGACTCGAACTGGACAGCTTTAGCTAACCCATGCAGGCATGTGCAATGCAATTTTTGAAATTTTATAAACATGTTCATCCAAGTCCCACTTGTTTCTTTAACCATTCTATTTTTATACACAACTTATTTACCTCCCTTCAAATTTGAGCACCTTATTCATGTGTTTCCCCTTCCTTTATCCATTATTTTATATCTAATACAATCATCAAGTGTCACCAACCCATATTGTGTGGTTACACCCTCTCTTGATATTATTTTAAAATTCTACAAATTTACAATATCCCCTATCAATCTTTGGAATAATTATTAAATTTACCTAACTAATGTTAACCTATTTTAAACATAAGTGTGACTCCCCCTACGCTGTTGTCCAAACAAAGAAAGCAGCCTTTTTGAAGCCTTCACATACCACATACACTTCTGGGGAGACGTCATGGCCCTTTTTTCTCAAACAAAAAAATAAAGACATCTGCATATTCAGACATATAATGAACCAGCAAATAACTAATTGAGCAAACCAAGGTAAAAGTGAAGTAAAGCAACTTCTACTTCACTATTCATTATGGATATATTTTCTTATATTTTCTAATCCCTTGGAAATGACCGTTGATGCTTAGAAAATAAATGCATTAATACTCTTCATTTATAAAAATCTTGTTCTTAACATATCTCAAGATACATTAATAACCTAGAAGTTGCCTTCTATGCTGGTGCAACATTTTTTACTAGTTTTTAAAACACTATGTTACAGGATTGGCCAAAGTTCCTACCACCAAAAGAACAGAAAATATTCCTGAAACTCACTTTCTTTCCCCTGATTATCCATGAAACAAACATAACCATAGTGCTTACACTCTCATCATCTTCCTTTTATATAACATAACCATAGATCTGATTTTCACCATAGAGTAGACTTGACTGTGTAACAATAAAAAAATCCTATCCTATACCTTATTTTATCAGTAAAATAAATTTTTTATAGATACATTAAGGGTTGAGGCCCAATGACAATCCTATTCTATATGCATAGTTCTATTTCAAAATTTTCTCGACAAAATCCTAATAAAATTCAAGTGAAAAGCCAAAATAAAAAATTATTGAATAAGCTGAAGAAGGTCCAATTTATCCACCTAGCACCATTAATATCAATAATCTTTCCATATCAACACATAACTAAAGTAACTCAATGCAGTGCAGAAGCTAAGTCTACATCATATATTCAGCTAAACAAAACAGTACCTATTTTTTTGGGCAAACCCCATTATTGATTACATTTTTACAACAAACACTAGGGTTGTCACTAGGGTCACCCTGATGCAACTCCCACACTCAATACAATGTAATACATTTAATCAATCAAAACCCCTAACAAAATGTCATGATTCTACCTATAGTTAAATCGTTAAAAAACTTTTAAATGTTTGGGCCTCGTTTCTTTCTCTCTCTCTCTTGGTTATTCTTATACTTTTTGAATGTACATTGATACAAAATAACAAGTCACGTAAAAAACACAAAATCAGAAGGCAATGGCTGATCATATCAGAAAAATCTAAGCAAGTCTAATGAGACAGGAAGCATAAAACACATTTTGAAATTGAATATGGATTAGCTGTGACAAGTTTAGCATATAGAAAAAGACAATAACATCAGACTTTATTTTATATTTACTGTTTCCATCTTGCAAATGTTCAATCTCATCATCAATGACAACCACAAAATTGCATTTAACACTTCTGACCACTGTATATTCAACCGGCCACTTTATGCATGAAGAAGCAAACCAAAAATTACAATGGAATACAAAAGAGAAAAGAAAACAATGAAGAAAAGAAAACTAATTAAAAAGTAGAGAGAACAAAGGAAAGAAGGGAAAGAATCACTAGATGTGAGTCCCCAAGTCCGAGACCAATGAAAAAGAGATCCACTAAAGAGGGCAAGCAACTGATCTATGGAACTTCTGACCACTCTTTATATCAAGCAGATAACAAATTAACATCTGAGAGCAGTATATTGAGGTCTGAAAATATTTACTTATAGCCACATAGCAGTATCTAGTATATACCAGGAAAAAGGTAGAATTGAGAAAAGTAAATGCTGAAATTTTGAGTTGAATCAAGCTTTTACCTGCACTTCCTCTTCCTGCACGCTCCCCTTTTGGAAACTGCATCATTTGGTTTGTCAAGTAAGACAAGGTTCTCCACAAAATTATCAACATGAAAATAGTGCGGCCTCCCACAAATCCCCAAACTCTTAACATGTTGGCTCTTAGGGTCATATGAAGAGAGCTCCCAATCACTTGGTAGTTTTGCCTCCACTAATATATTGCCATTCTTCTGGAGACATAACACCCCTATAATTTCTTTGTTGAAATCAACGGTTAACAATTTAGTCCAAGAATCAACAACGCCATACTCTTTCATCACCCAAATGGCACAACATTTGTTGGCTACAAACCTATCATCATAAAATAACAGAGAAAGCGATCCCCCAATTACCGAGGTTTGAATATTACTCCAACTGAATGCACAATTTGGCAATGACATCAAGCGAAAAACCTCATCACCCAAATCAAACGACAAAATTAACGGACTGTGATTGTCCTTATCATATACCGCAAAATGGACAGCCCCACCTAAAGAAGCTGCGGGTCTATGCCAATCAGAAAAACCAATACCCAGCGGAAAAGAGGCACTAGTTAATTTCCAAGAGTCCTCATTAAGAGAGTAAGCCTCAATTAGAGGTGGTTTGGCCTCTTCAGATGGAAATGCAATTCTCACCACCTTATAATCATTAGTCCGGGGATCAAACCCGAATGCCGGACGACACGTAAGGCGGCCGTGCGCTTTGACAGTAATGCAAGGTTTTGGAAGGGTGATAAATTTTCTAATAGAGGGATTCCAAAGAATAAAGCGCTCTTGTTCAAAAAGACTGAACAATCCATTCGCGGAACCAATTAACCTAAAATGTTGGATACGGCGACTCGTGAGTGGTAACTCGATGTTTTGAATTTGATCAAACGAGTCATTGCTATCGTCAATTAATTTGTAGTGCTCTACGTAGGGTTTATCGAGGCAGTGCCTAACGATTAATTTGTTGTAATCGGAGAGAAGTGAATGTGATCGAGTGAGATGGGAATTGATGAAGACAGAGCTTGTAATTAGAGAGTTCCATGATTTTGAAACGCACCTGAATTGAATTAGGGATTTCACGGGTAGTCTGTGCAGGATTTCTAGCACCACTTCCTCTGGGAGATAGTCTGACATTCCTAATCAAATTTCAAGCTTTTCTGAAATTTCAATTTCAAGCTTTGGTTTGAGACTCGCTGTTTTGCTTTGTTTATATTTTTTGAACTGCGGTTTTGTTGTAAACCGTGCAATTTCTTTTACTCAAAAAGAATATTCAAACAAATTAGCGGCAAGATTTTAGTTATCTATTTTGGAAAATATTTTTTTAAGATATTTTTTCAAATTTCGAAAAATTCTTTTCTAAAAAGGAAAATTATTGTAATCTTAAGGCATACATTAAGGGTGTGTTTGGATAGAACTTATTTTACTGAAACTGAAAACTGAAAACACTGTAGCAAAATAATTTTTAAATGTGTGAATAGTGCTGTGGGACCCATTTTTAATGAAAAAATTAATAAAAAATGAAATTTGTGGGTCCATAAACAGTACACGGGCCCACTGATTGACAGAAATGTCAAAAAAAAAAAGGCCAAACAGTACTGAACAGTACTTCTGTCCCCTGAAACACGTGTGAAAAAAAAAAAAAAAAAAAAGCAAAACGCAAAAGCAAAACTCAGGAACCAAATACACACTAAGTTATCCATTACTCAAAAAAATTAATCAAAGAAATTAGCGGCAAGATTTTTCTTTGGGTTCGGTTAATGTGTGCCCTTAGAGCACACATTAAGTTATCCATTTTTGGAAATATTTTTTTAAGATATTTTTTCAATTTTCAAGAAAATTTTTTCCTAAAAGGAAAATTATTATATGCCCTTATGGCATATATTTGCAAAACCTTTTTCTTTTACCAAAAAAAAAATTAGGGGGAAGACTCCCACCATTGAAACCTCTAATATTTGCTTGGTTATGTGTGTGTTTTTTTTAAGACCAAGCTTTTTTGGATTTCTTTTGGTTTTTTTTTTCTTTTAAAAAAAATTAAGAAACAAACGCACATAAAAAAGAAAGGAATGAAGAGAGGGTATGAGATTTAAAAAGAAAAAGAAAAAGTTACAATGCATGGTAAAGTTATACATGATATAATTAATTGTTTCAATCTTTTATTTTTTGTCTAATTGTAAATTTTAATAATTATGGTTATTATTAATAGTTGGGCTGTCCACGAGTCAGGTTTGTACCCAACTTAGAATCGACCCAATCACTTTGGGTCTCCCATACCTAGACTCGCTACCTATCGGTAGAAGGAGGAAGTTTGGGTGGTCAGATGTCTTCAATTTTTGGTTAGGTCTCGGCCGATTTCAGATTGTGCAAAATGTCATTGGATTTTGCATAAATCGGCCAGATTTTTCCAAAATCTATTGGTTATAATTGGATTTGATTAGATCTCGACAGATTGGCCAAAACCAAACCAACTAACCACTCCAATCAACGAAAAACAACAAGTTTCTAGTGTGTAAATAGTCAGGTTGGTTGGAAATCGGTTTTCCATGCTTAGACCCGTCAACCGACCCACCGGACTCGAGTTTTAGAGGTGGAGATCTGCTGTTGATCATTACTATCGTCAAGTCAGTCGGTTTTTGGGTCGAGTTGGCCAGGTAAGGCAGGTTGGTCGGGTACTAGGTTTGGTTGGACACCCCTAATTAATAGGTATTTATTACATTTTTGTTTTGTAAATGAAATATGATTTGGTAAGATTTTAATAGATATTTAAATATAAAGTATAATTAAAATTCAATTAAAAATATATATAATGGAATAATAATGATGTACTAAATTATGAACAGTTTTTAGTTTACTTGACAAAATATTATAAGATCAACCAATAGTCAAAATTTTTTTATTTCATATATTATATATTTCATAGATATGTCTAGCATCTAAATATCATTTGTCAAAATGCTTTAAATACTATAACACTTTTTTTTTTTCTAATTAAATAGTAAACAGTATCAAAAGAAGTGTTTTTTTTTTTTTTTTTTAGAAAGAGCACTATAATTTTATTTAACGAAAGGCTGATTTGGCTTGAATTATAGCGGAGAGGTGTGGAGGAACATCCTCCATCCATACCGATAACTCGCTAACATGTCTTGCATGTCTAGCAATATTGTGAACCGTACTATTATCCTCTCTTTTGACATGACTGAACTCCATGGATTCAAACTGGTTTGCTAACCTCTTTGCATCATCTACCAAGTGTCTGTAGTCCGCCAACAATGATCCCTCACACATTAGGGCATCATTAGTGTTCTTGGAATCCTCCTCAAGGACAATAGGTGAGAGACCGATATCTAGAGCCAACCTGAGTGCTCTCTTAGTTGCAATCACTTCCACAACAGTAACCCAGTAGGGCAAAGTGATTTTCTCGTCTGTGGATTCTACAACCTAACCCTTATCATCTTGGATTACAACTCCCACACCCACTGAAATTTGTTCTCAGAACATAGCACCATCAAAGTTCACCTTCAGGATCGGCCATGGAGGTGGTTTCCAAATGGCGCAGTGTGGAGGCCGATTGGATTGATCTGGCTCATTACCCCTAATTGCTGTTGTTGAGAATTTTTCCTTGTCTGAAATATTGATCGCATTAAACACTTGCTGTTGGGATTGCTGGGAATTAGAGTCAATAGAAGCAATAATTGGTTAGCAATCATGCACGGGTAATGCTGCTTCAATATCACTTATTTTTGCTGCCAACGTATCACTCTTTACTTCCACAACCAAAATAAGAGGTGCATTAAATGGGCTGGACTCTTTAATGATTGGTTGGGATTTTAGACTTTTAGAAATTCCCATAGTAGTTGTAGAGTTTGAAATCACCGCCAACTTTGAATGCGATGTCAGCATTAATGAGGAATCAATTCCACAAAACTCGGATTCCATAACTGATGTAACGTCCTCTTGCAGTGTGGAGGCCGATTGGACTGATCTGGCTCATTACCCCTAATTGTTGTTGTTGAGAATTTTTCCTTGTCTAAAATATTGATCGCATTAAACACTTGCCATTGGGATTGCTGGGAATTAGAGTCAATAGGAGCAATAATTGGTTAGCAATCATGCATGGGTAATGCTGCTTCAATATCACTTATTTTTGCTCTCAACGTATCACTCTTTACTTCCACATCCAAAATAAGAGGTGCATTAAATGGGCTGGACTCTTTAATGATTGGCTGGGATTTCAGACTTTTAGAAATTCCCATAGTAGTTGTAGAGTTTGAAATCACCGCCAACTTTGAATGCGATGTCAGCATTAATGAGGAATCAATTCCACAAAACTCGGATTCCATAACTGATGTAACGTCCTCTTGCAGTGTGGAGGCCGATTGGACTGATCTGGCTCATTACCCCTAATTGTTGTTGTTGAGAATTTTTCCTTGTCTAAAATATTGATCGCATTAAACACTTGCCATTGGGATTGCTGGGAATTAGAGTCAATAGGAGCAATAATTGGTTAGCAATCATGCATGGGTAATGCTGCTTCAATATCACTTATTTTTGCTCTCAAAGTATCACTCTTTACTTCCACAACCAAAATAAGAGGTGCATTAAATGGGCTGGACTCTTTAATGATTGGCTGGGATTTCAGACTTTTAGAAATTCCCATAGTAGTTGTAGAGTTTGAAATCACCGCCAACTTTGAATGCGATGTTAGCATTAATGAGGAATCAATTCCACAAAACTCGGATTCCATAACTGATGTAACGTCCTTTTGCACCGTCTCAACGTTTTCTTGCACCATTTCATCGTTGCCTCCCTCAATCAAAGCTGCTATACCGGATTCACTATAGTCGGCAGTCTCCCTTTCTTTCCATGCAGGTTGAGATGAGGTCCTTTCAAACATCTCAGGCACCACGATTACACCTTTCCTTGTTGAACAGTGTGGAGAAGCCCAAAGTGATGGACCAACTTGTTGTTTTGAAATTTGTAAGGTGCCTTTGCTTTGAATCCATAGTTCACAGCTCTTGTCATCATGACTCAGCTTGCCACGCTAATAGCAAAGATTCAAGATGAACTTCTGAGATCGCTAGTCACTTCAAAGGGTAAAACCTGAATCCTCCCTCTCTGAGAGAGACATATTTCGCCAAGTATCTATGAGTTCCTCCATTAAGACAGGTTGGAAGAAAGAATGAAAAAGAACTACACACAAGAGGAGACAAAAAATTGCTTCCCCTAATCCCACAAGAAAAACCCCACAAGCTCTAGAGATAAACTTGTTATCCCTAGAGAGACAAAAACAAAACACTCCTTCGTAAGGAAGGGACAAAGAACTTCTACTGCCTAAGAGAAGAGGGAGTACCCACCGTTTTTTATTATTTTTATATGACTAAACAATACTATATTATGATAGGATTAGACCTAAGGGATAAATTGTAACTTTCGTTAAATCATTATGAACTATAACTTTTTATAGACGGTATGTTTTGTCATTGAAAGTTTGCAAGTATTTTTAATATTTTTTAATTTTCCTTTCAAATTTAGATTTTTTTTTAAAAAAAAAATCAGATTAATTGAAATTTAACAGGTCTTTTATAAAAAGTCCAGGCAAAACACCCAAATTGAGGGGAGAAATAATGAACACCCACCTCCACAGCAACTTAAAATCGTTGATCAATCAATGAGCTCACTACAGCTTCGGGGTGGAGCTTGCACTAACAAAAGAAATAAACCTAAAACCTTCACAAATTATGGAGATGTTCATCTATGATCAATCAATGAGCTGATTACAACTTCGAGGTGGAGCTTTACTGTTGATACTAGCATATAAGATATTGGGGTGGAGAGCTATTTGTCACTGCAAATCTTGACTTTTATTACATTAACTATTTTCCATCTCATACGCATACTAAGCACCATAAGCTATCCTCCAGGCATAAGCCCTTCCCTTAAAACTTGGGCTTTAAGGGATGGGCTTATGCTTTGTGTTAATTTAAACCGGTTGGCTGTCGAAATTGAAGTTGATGCTAAAGTTGTTCTTGGTTGGGTGACAGAAGAGTTTAACTATATTTTACACCATGCTTCTCTTATAATTAATTGTAGGACCCTCATCAACCGGATTCCTTAGGTGAAGATGAAGCATTGCTTTCGTGAAGCCAATAAGTGTGCAGACTTACTGGCTAGGAAGGGATTGAGCACTGACCAAGACCTTCATTTATTTTGGTCGTCCTCCTATTGTTATGAGAGGGTATGCCCTTTAAATCTCTATTTGACTTTCCTCTTTAGTTTTTCTATATAAGCAGCATTTTCTACCCCCCCAACCAAAAAAAAGAAGAAGAAGCATATGAACCAGCGTCATTCAGATTCGACTCCATAAAATTGCTTGTTAGAAAATATATGGCTTTGTTTACTCAATAAAGAAGTGAATTGCTATCATTCATTAACTGCCACCCTACTTTGCTAATAAAGCTAAATTAAACTCATGAAGCGCCTAAAATCCCATTCCCACTTTTGACTTGGGTACTTACATTATGTCCCATCTAAACTAGTTGATTTTCCTTTCTTTGTCCGTATGACCCTTCTGGAATTCTCACATTTTAGAACTCAACTCTTTGCATAATTCCTTTTAGAGCTTAAAACAACTAATAGTGAATGTAGAAATGGCTTAGGCCACTACCTTGATTAGAATTTCACTTGAGATAGCAGCTTTTTTTTCCACAAGCTTCTTCCGTAGTCCATACCCTTTCTCTTATTTCAATAAATGCTTGTTTTTTATCGTCAAATTCCCAAGGGAAATTCAAGGTATTTGTCATACCACTTCATTGTTGGAACTCCTAGCAAGATTTTGATTTCCTTTTGCCTCTCAATTAAGAACAAAGTTTGGATACAAACTTGGTTGTAGCTTGCAATAACCAATAATAGGAAGATGACATGTCTTTGTCATGTGCAATACACATAACTCACATAAAATAATTGCATACAATCATTTCAATGTGGTTTAATAAGTGAACACATGTCATCTTCATATTGTTAATTATAGCATTAGGCTACAATCAAGTTTGTAGCCAAACTCGATCCCTCAACTAATATATTTTCACTAAAGAAAATTTTTTTTCTTACAGATTAATTTTTGACATGAGGCGTCTTCATATTGTCTAAGGATATCTTGGATTTTTATGCACTTATTCATGGATGTTCGGCTAAAGACTTGTTATACGCAAAGAAAGTGTGAGTAATTTTTGGAGCTCCAATACAAATGACCACTCCATGCAAACTTTTTTCAATCCTCACTTGATGCAAATGCATGTAGTTTCCTCTGCACAAAGAAGAGAAAGGTAAAGGAGAGAGGGTTACCTTATCTCAATCCCCTCGTGGATAATATATCCCTTTGGTTCTCCATTTAACAACGTAAAGTAACAACAGAGATACACTCCTTAACAAAAATACCAATTTTCCTCCTTTTAAAAAAAATAAATAAAGAATAATATTCTCTTTTCTTGATGTAGTGAGTTGGTGTATCAAGCATAGAGTCAGACTCGAAATCATGTTTGCTACCATCCTACCACAATGAGGCTTTTGTCCCTTCTTTCCGGAGTTCTCATCTCCTTTGGTCTCAGATTCATTTTTAATGCCAATTTTCCTTTTACACTTTCATGTGTCATGATTTTATATATTCAAAATTTTGTGTGGTAAATGCATCCGAAGTGGCTACCATTACATATAGTTTTTTGTCAAAAAAATGAATTTGTAAGGTAAAGAAGGCTAAACAGGGTACACTGTATGAAGAGGAAAATATGAATTGGACATGTCTTGTTTTAAATTTAATTATATGCTATTGGAGGTAAATTGTAATTTTCATAACTATTTAGGTAGAATGTTTGGTCATCGATAGCCTTTCTATCTTTCTTCTTCTTCTCTCTCTCTCTCTCTCTCTTCCCCTCCCCCCCTCCCCCCTAAAAAAAATATTTTAGTAAAAAAAAAAAAAAAAACACTATTCACATCAAAATCATCTAACAAAGGATATTCTATCATAATACAAATTTTACTAAATTCATTGAAGACTACTTAACATACAACAAGCTACTTTTTACCAGTGTCAGATTAAGACCATAATATCCCAAGTATAACAAAATATTAAGACAGAATCTCACTCCCACCTCACGGTCACATTTCCTGACCTGCAGAAGAGGATCTTCGTTGTTCTTGTGTTGCACTTTGATCTCTAACACCACTAAATATGTCTCCAGCCTAAAATATAAGATAAATAACTCCAATTAACATTATAACACAACTATAAATACTACATAAAGTAATTTACATTATAAAACACATAATATATCTATAACAAAAGCACAACAAAGTAATAACCTGGCCCCCCTAATCGCTGAATCAAATGGGCCAATCTTAATTTAAAATTGGCCGCTTTCTCCAATTGTGATTTAAAATAGGCCATTCTCTCCATCTGCTGTTGTATTGCCTCTTGTTGATATAGCATTGCCTCTTGTCGCTGGCGTACTGTCTCTTCGAGTTGTACTACCTCTTGTTGCTGTTCTCTTGCCTCCTGTAGCAGGTGCACTCTAGCTTCATCAGATGTCAACCTGAAAATTTGGTAGCAATATATACACCAAAAGGCTTAGATGGTTGAGAAACAAAGATAATCGAACAACTGAGTAAAACCAATAAATGTCATATTAGAAAGCAACCCATTATAGAAAATCCACACAATCAACGCACTTAAACAAGAGAAAAAGGAAGTCAAGAATATGTATACAAATCAAATATCTTGCAAGCAAGACCAAGACTACTAACGAATGAAGGGCTGAGGTGGATGACTTTATCTCAAAGTGAATTCAGAGAAAGAATCCTCCAAATTTTTAGGCATGAAGAAGAATCAAATTTGAGTGTGAATGACCTCATCTTGGTTAAAGTGAATTCAGAGAGAATCCTTTTTGGGCATGAAGAAGCATCAAATAGATGCATTACCAAAGAAAAAAATGAGATACAAAAATAACTAGAACCCCAAACCCAAAAATAAACACACGTATCTCTATCATCAACTTAAAAAATGTCAAAAACCCAATGAAACTAAGTCAAAGCAATTGATAAAAGAAGAAAGAAAAACTGGGGAAAAAAAGGTGCCTGAAAGGCCCTAATTGGCTGGTGAGAAATGAACCAAATCATAAAATTGGAAAATCAAAATAATCTATAAATCAATAACAAATTTTTTTTAAGAAAGCAATGTGAAATAAAAATTTAAAGGGAAAAAAAATTCAGATTAGTGAGAGTGGTGGATTGGCTCCCACACCTTTCTTTTTGGGGAACTAAATTTGAACCAAATGTGCAATGCAACTGTTGGAGAGAGAAAAGTAAGATAATTTTTTTTGCTAATAGAGACGGTGGCCAGAGATTAAGAGTTAGATATTAATGTAAAATGAAGGTTATTAGTGAAGTGGTTGGGTGAGTTTTGGGGAAATGGTGTTATATAATAACTACTAGTTTGAAATCTTTAAATGCTACTTATGTCACTTTGATTCCAAGTAAAAATAATAATAAAAGTGGTGGGATCAATATCAAGGATTTTTGCCATATTAGCTTCGTTGGAAATGTCTATATTCTTATTGGCAATGGTGTGGGCTAATCTCTTCACTTAAACCAAAAACAAAGTGTTGGATAATATTTTAAATGTGCAATAGGTGTCTTGTGAGAGACCGAAATGCTTTCATTCAAGGTTGGAAAATCCCTTATTTGGTGTTTATTGCAAATGAATGTTTTGATAGCATAGCATACTCAATAGCAGTGTTTTTAAAGTAATTTGTAACCTGGACACTGAAATGTTATATGACAAAGTTAACTAGGGCTATTTCATAAATCCATTAGACGGACTCACCCTGGTGAACATGGACGAAGTAATACAACGTTGTGCAGGGTGGGGACTTAGCTGCATTTCAAGTTGGGAGAGAAAGTAAAGGGTTCATGGAAAATTCAAGCTGTGACTAAATTATATGCCAGCCATTAACCTAATACAACCTTCCATTTTTTTATTCAAGTTGTGTACAAAATTTAGGATAAAAAAAAAAAAAAAAAAGTATTGACACAAACAGAGTTGATACACAATCACATGCATTCACAAATAAGCTTTAAAACGTCAATTACATCAACTAGAATATTAAATCCATCCCACAAACACCGATAATTTAATGGCAGTAAAGAGGCATAACAATTGAGCATTTGCCACTAATTAAACAAGTCAACATCAGTTGGGTAATAGACAAATAGATTAATAATGTAATAGATTATTCAAGGAAAAGATTTAATTCAATGAACAAAAGCAATACAAGCTAATTAGGCAGCAGCACATAGATAGAAAAGGAATCATAAGCTGGTCCTTTATGCTTCATTAAATATTCCTTTAATTTTTATTTTTTTATTAGTAAAATTTCATTGAATAATGAAAAGAGATCACCCATAAACAAAGGGGGCATACAATAGGTACACCAAACTAAGTGAATGCCATTCACATCAATAATACTTATTTTCAAATTTTGAACTATCCTCATTTATAGGTTTATTCATGCCCCTCAATAAGCTCAACCCAAAAAAATAAGTGAGCATTACCCTAAATAAATAGAGAAAAAAAAAATAAAGAAAAGAATCACTACAACTCTACAAGGACATCTAACCAACACTTAGCAGACTAAAAAGAAAGTGTCTTATATATATAATATGGAATTTTATATTAAAAGGGAATTACCTCAGATACAAAGATGGACACAAAGTAAATCCCAAAGAAACACAAGAGAAAAAAGTTCCAGTCTAAGAGAGAGAGAATCAACAAAGTCTACAATAATGTATCTCACTATGACCCCAAAACAAAAGACAATTCAAACAAAGTTCATAGGAAAGATGATTTTGGGTGACTAGTGGCTTCCACAACCTCAAAAGTACGTAAGTTTCTTTCTCTACAAAATTCACAAAGGATATAAGTTCCATACAACCAAGGAGTAATTACTAAACCAATTGCTCCATCAAAATTCACATGAGACTTGGAGCTTTTGTGTTTCCTTTTTCCTATTTAGTTATATTAGTTTCTAGCTTAGTGTTTTTTTTTTTTTTTTTTTTTTTTTTAAAACAAAACAAAACCCTTAGCAAAATGTTATGAGTCTACCAAAAGTTACATGGTTACAACAAATTTTAAATGCTTGGCATCATCCCATACTTTGTTGAATTTACATTAGTTCAAAACAACAAGTCATTTACAAAACACACTATTTGAAGGCCATGGCAGATCATATCAGAAAAATCTTAGCAACCCTAATAAAATGATAAGAGTAAAAAAAATTTGATATTGAATATGGATTAGATGTGACAAGTTCTGTGCATATAAAAAGATAATCACATCAGCCTTTCATTTATATTTGGTTTCCAGCTTGCAAATGTCTAATCTCATCATCAACGACAACCACAAACTTACATTTAACAGTTCTGACCACTCTTTATAGCAAGTCAATATCAAATTAACATCTGAAAGCAGTATATAGAGGTCTAAAAATGTTTACTTACAAGCAAAAGCTGAAATGTTGACTTGAATCAAGCTTATCTCTGCATTTCCTCTTCCTGCTCACTCCCCTTTTGGAAACTGCATCATTCGGTTTGTCAAGCAAGACAAGGTTCTCCATATAATTATCAACACAAAAATAGTATGGTCTCCCACAAATTCCCAAATGCTTAACTTGTTCGCTCTTAGGGTCATACGAAGATAGCTCCCAATGAAGTGGTAGTTCTGCCTCTACTAATATATTACCATTCTTCTGTAGACCTAATACCCTTATAAGTCCTCCGTAAAGATTAACAGTGAATAGTTTAGTCCAAGAATCAACAACACCGTACTCTTTCATCACCCAAATGGAACAGCAGTTGTTCACTGTGTGCCTATAAGTATCATGACATAAAAGAGAAAGCGATCCTCCAATTACTGAGGTATGAACATAATCACTCGTACGGAATGCACCATTTGGCACTGATATCTCACGAAAAACCTCATCACCTAAGTCAAATGACAAAACTAATGGACAAAAGTTATCATCCCTATCCTTCCCAACAAAATGGACAGCCCCATTTAAAGAAGCTGATGGTCGCCCCCAGTCATCAAAACTAATCCCGGGTGAAAAAGAGTCGCCAGCACTTGTTATTCTCCAAGATCCCTCATTAAGAGAGTAAACCTCGACCAGAGGCACTTTGGCCTCTTCAGTCCTTTTAGTTCCGCATCGAAATGCAATCCTCACCACCTTATAATCATTAGTCCGTGGATCAAACCCGAATGCTGAACGACACTTAACGCGGCCGTGCGTCTTGACAATAATGCAAGGGTTTGGAAGGGTTATAAATTTTCTAATAGAGGGATTCCAAAGGACATAGCGCTCTAGTTCAAAAAGACTGAACAATCCATTCACGGAACCGATTAACATAAAATGGTTTATACGACTACTCGTTAGTGGGAAATCAATGTGTTGAATTTGGTCAGATGAGGAGTCATGGTTATCGTCAATTAATTTGTAGTGCTCTAAATAGGGTTTATCAACGCAGTGCCTAACAATTAATTTGTTTGAGTTGGAAGAATTGGAGGAAAAGTGGGAATTGATGAAGGCAGGGGTTGTAATTAAAGAGTTCCATGATTTAGAAACGCACCTGAATCGAATTAGGGATTTGACGGGAAGTCTGTGCAGAATTTCCAGCACCACTTCCTCTGGGAGATAGTCTGACATTCCTAACCCTAACCCAATTTCAAGCTTTTCTGAAATTTTCGATTTGAAAAACTTGGGAATGGCGTAAACAGATAGAGATAGACAGTGTTCTGAAAACGATATCGCTTTGGTTGACTGTCTTTTTTTTTACTTTTTGAACTGTTTTGTTTTACCGGCAATTACTTTTTAATCAAACAAATTAGCGGCAAAGATTTTTGTAACTCTTATAAAAAATAAAAAATTAGGGCAAGACTCCCCCCATTGAAACCCTCTAATAATATCTTCAAGTTTTAGTAAGGACACCATCACACTCACACCAACATTTACTTTGGACTTTGTATGAGTCGAGTCAGTTTCAATTGGAATCAAGAAAGAGGAGACAATTGTCAAATCTCGTCAAAGACTTTAATTTTCCTCCTCATCTTGTCGGAGATCACAAGTAGAGATCACAAGATCTCAACTAGATTTGAGTAGAGATCATTATATTTTTGCCAAATCTAGGCAAAACCTTGGACAACAATGTGATTCTAGGTTGAATTCTTGGTAGAAATGTAGGATTCCAACAAGATTTCTAAGATATTTGGTGGTGGGTTGGTTGAGTAAGTTTATATTGAGTTTCAAAAGGGAGACCCACCACTTGACCTACTCCCAATGGGTTTTGGAGGACACTTGTCGCTAGAGATTGTAATGGGGCGGGGCAGGGTTGGAGGATGGGGTCTTCGTCCCTGCCTCGCATGGTTTTGTTTTACCTCATCCCCTCCTTGCTCAGCTAGACGGGGAAATCTTTCTCACCCCATCCTTGCCCCTTGGGGCCCCGCAAAGTCTCGTCTCACCTCGTAAAATTCTACTTTTTGTTAATTTGCCCTACAACTAGTACAAATATTTTTTAATAAAACCTATTTCATTAATAAAAATATACTTGAAATTACAACTAAATTTATTCTATCAAATCAAATCAATTTTTGGAAAAAATTGAATAATATATCCAAGTGTTTAACAAGACAATCACAAAAAAAAGAAAAAAAAAACTCATAGTATAACACAAACAAAATAAAGGCAAAGAACTATATTAGGTAGAATAAAATAAACTAATATTGATATGTTTGTTTAAATTAGAGTATGAAAATTTTATAATTATAACCCTTAGCAACGTGAGACGGGGAGAGGTGGGGCGGGGCCAGTCTAAAAAGTCTAAACCCATCCCCGCTTCGCCTCATGGTGCAGGGCAAAAATATTGCCCCATCCTCGCCCCATCACCTTTGTGGTATGGGAAAAATCCACATTGAGTGAAGCGAGGAAGGGTGGGACAAAATTGCCATCCCTACTTGTTGCCAACTGCCATAGTCATTGTTTTGGGTAGCGATTGACTCGAATTCGAGCAGCAAAGGTGGGTGGATTGTAGGTTACCGGTGGACAGCCTAGGTAAAATATAATTAATACCAATAAAATTTAGGCTAATACTAGTCTAGTTCAAAACATGCTTACTAAAAAAAATTGTAAAAATATGGATGTTTTAAGAAGAGAATTTAAGGTAAAGCGGACTTAAAAATAAGGGATAATAAGAAGAAAATTTAAATTTGGCGTATTTTTTTTTCAATTGTATGCTATTAGCATTGGAGCTTAATAATAATTTTTTCTATATCATTATGAAGTATAATCCATAACTTTTTACATAGTATATTTGGTCATTGAACGTAACCATGTAATTAAGAACAATAACTCTAGGTGTACAAAATATTTCACAAAATATTTTACACCTACAGACAAATTGTTAATTGTAGATGATAAACACCTACCCACTCAACCATAGTGAAAAATATTGTTGTGATTATAGGACTACACAATAAAGAACATCCTATCATAACACAAAATTTACTAAAAATTCATTGAAGACTACTTCTAAACATACAACAAACTACTTTTCATATCAATCACTGATTTTACCAGTCTCAAATTAAGACCTTAATTTCACAACTATAGCAAAATATCATGACAGAATCTCAGTCCCACAATAAGGTCACGTTTTCCCATTTTTCGTTCATCAAAATAATAGGTCATGTTTCCTGATTTGCAGAAGGGGATCCATGTTGTACTTGTGTCGCACTTTGATCTCTAGCATCACAAAACATGTCTCCAAACTAAAGGAAAAAAATGTCTATCTCATTTCTCGAGTTCTAGAGATTGGTCATTCCAAATTAACTAACTTTTACGTTCAGTAAATTTTGATTCTGCAGTCTCCATTATCTCAATTTGTGATATCAAAGTGGCTATTTTCTCTGTCTGATGCTGTATTATCGTCTCCAATTCAAATAGCAAGGCCTCTTGTAGCTGGAGCGCTCTCCCGTCGTGTAGTATTGCCTCTTGTAGAGGCCTCTTGTTGATGTATTATTGTCTGTTGTTGATGTATTATGTCCAGTGGTAGCTCGTATACACTCGCATGTTGTAGTATCTCTTGTAGTAGGTGTTTTGCCTCTTGTAGCTGGCATATCTCTGTCTGAAGTCAACCTAGAAATTTGGTAGCAGAAGATACACCAAAAGGCTTAGATGGTTGAGATACTAAAACGAATTGAACCACAAAGTAAAACCAATAATTATCATATTAGAAAGCAACCCATTATAGAAAATCCACAAAACCAACCATTTAAACAAGAGAAAAAGGAAGTTATGAAGATGTATATAGTTTTCAAATTTCGTGCTGATTAATCTCCAAAAGTACAAACGTATAAAGGGATGAGGTGGATGACCTTACCTACTCCAAATGTTTTAGGCATGAAGAAGAATCAACTTTAAGGGTGAATGACCTCATCTCAAAAAAGTGAATTTTGAGAGAGAATCCTCTCAGTCTTTTGGGCATATAGAAGCATCAAATAGAAGCACTACTAAAGAAACAATGAGATACAAAACCCTACTACAAAAATAACTAGAACCCCCAGACCCAAACATAAACACACATATCTCCAAAAAAAAAACAACTTAACATATCTCAAAAACCCAATGAAACCAAGTCAAAGTAATTGATAAAAGAAGAAAGAAAACCCTAGGGAAGAAAAGTACATGAAAAGCTCTAATTTGCTAGTGAGAATTGAACATAATCATAAAAATGGAAAATCAAAATAATGCATAAATTAATAAACAAAATTTGGAATAAAGCTATGTGAAATCAAAATTTAAGGAAAGAAAAGTGTAGATCATTGAGAGTGGTGGTCTTGGTGGATTGGCTTTCACTCCTTTCTTTTTGGGGACAAAAATTTGAAGCAAAGCACTAAGAATCAATGCAACACTTTATTTTAAAAAAAGAAAAAAGGAAATTACCATTATTATTTTTATCACAAGGAACCTCTTCAAGGCAGGCCCATCCTGAGTAAACCCCGGATCTCAAGACTCGAACTGGACAGCTTTAGCTAACCCATGCAGGCATGTGCAATGCAATTTTTGAAAATTTATAAACATGTTTATCCAAGTCCCACTTGCCTTCTTTAACCATTCTATTTTTATGCAGAACTTATTTACCTCCCTTAACATTTGAGCACCTTATTCTTGCATTTCCCCTTCCTTTATCCATTATTTTATATCTGATACAATCACCAAGTGTCACCAACCCATATTGTGTGGTTACACCCTCTCTTTATATTATTTTAAAATTTTACAAACTTACAATATCCCCTTTCAATCTTTGGAATAATTATTAAATTTACCTAACTAATGTTAACCTATTTTAAATGTAAGTGTGACTCCCCCTATGTTGTTGTCCAAACAAAGAAAGCGGCCTTTTTGAAGCCTTCACATACCACATACACTTCTGGGGAGACGTCATGGCCCTTTTTTCTCAAACAAAAAAATAAAGACATCTGTATATTCAAACATATAATGAACTAGCAAATAACTAATTGAGCAAACCAAGGTAAAAGTGAAGTAAAGCAACTTCTTCTTCACCATTCATTATGGAGATGTTTTCTTAAATTTTCTAATCCCTTGGACATGACCACTGATGCTTAGAAAATAAATGCATTAATACTCTTCATTTATAAAAATCTCGCTCTTAACATATCTCAAGATACATTACTAACCTAGAAGATGCCATCTATGCAGGTGCAACATGTTTTTACTAGTTTCTAAAACGCTATGTTACTAGATTGGCCAAAGTTCCTACCACCAAAAGAACAGAAAATATTCCTGAAACTCACTTTTTTTCCCCTGATTATCCATGAAACAAACATAACCATAGTGCTTACACTCTCATCATCTTCCTTTTATATAACATCACCATAGATCTGATTTTCACTATAGAGTAGACTTGACTGTGTAACAATCAAAAAATCCTATCCTATACTTTATTTTATCAGTAAAATAAAATTTTTATAGATACATTAAGGGGTGAGGCCCAATGACAATCCTATTCTATATGCATAGTTCTATTTCAAAATTTTCTCGACAAAATCCTAATAAAATTCAAGTGAAAAGCCAAAATAAAAAATTATTGAATAAGCTGAAGAAGGTCCAATTTATCCTCCTAGCACCATTAATATCAATAATCTTTCCATATCAACACATAACTAAAGTAACTCAATGCAGTGCAGAAGCTAAGTCTACATCATATATTCAGCTAAACAAAACAGTACCTATTTTTTTGGGCAAACCCCATTATTGATTACATTTTTACAACAAACACTAGGGTTGTCACTAGGGTCACCCTGATGCAACTCCCACACTCAATACAATGTAATACATTTAATCAATCAAAACCCCTAACAAAATGTCATGATTCTACCTATAGTTAAATGGTTAAAAAACTTTTAAATGTTTGGGCCTTGTTTCTCTCTCTCTCTCTCTCTCTCTAGGTTATTCTTATATTTTGTGAATGTACATTGATACAAAATAACAAGTCATGTAAAAAACACAAAATCAGAAGGCAATGGCTGATCATATCAGAAAAATCTAAGCAAGTCTAATGAGACAGGAAGCGTAAAACACATTTTGATATTGAAAATGGATTAGTTGTGACAAGTTTAGCATATAGAAAAAAGATAATAACATCAGAATTTCTTTTATATTTACTGTTTCCATCTTGCAAATGTTCAATCTCATCATCAATAACAACCACAAAATTGCATTTAACACTTCTGACCACTGTATATTCAACCGGCCACTTTATGCATGAAGAAGCAAACCAAAAATTACAACGGAAAACAAAAGAGAAAAGAAAACAATGAAGAACAGAAAACTAATTAAAAAGTAGAGAGAACAAAGGAAAGAAGGGAAAGAATCACAAGATGTGAGTCCCCAAGCCCGAGAACAATCAAAAAGAGATCCACTAAGGAGGGCAAGCAACTGATCTACGGAACTTCTGGCCACTCTTTATATCAAGCTGATAACAAATTAACATCTGAGAGCAGTATATTGAGGTCTGAAAATATTTACTTATAGCCACATAGCAGTATCTAGTATATACCAAGAAAAAGGTAGAACTGAGAAAAGTACATGCTGAAATTTTGAGTTGAATCAAGCTTTTACCTGCATTTCCTCTTCCTGCACGCTCTCCTTTTGGAAACTGCATCATTCGATTTGTCGAGTAAGACAAGGTTCTCCACATAATTATCAACATGAAAATAGTGCGGCCTCCCACAAATCCCCAAACTCTTAACATGTTGGCTCTTAGGGTCATATGAAGAGAGCTCCCAATCACTTGGTAGTTTTGCCTCCACTAATATATTGCCATTCTTCTGGAGACATAACACCCCTATAATTTCTTTGTTGAAATCAACGGTTAACAATTTAGTCCAAGAATCAACAACGCCATACTCTTTCATCACCCAAATGGCACAACATTTGTTGGCTACAAACCTATCATCATAAAATAACAGAGAAAGCGATCCCCCAATTACCGAGGTTTGAATATTACTCCAACTGAATGCACAATTTGGCAATGACATCAAGCGAAAAACCTCATCACCCAAATCAAACGACAAAATTAACGGACGACTGCGATTGTCCTTATCATATACCGCAAAATGGACAGCCCCACCTAAAGAAGCTGCGGGTCTATGCCAATCAGAAAAACCAATACCCAGCGGAAAAGAGGCACTAGTTAATTTCCAAGAGTCCTCATTAAGAGAGTAAGCCTCAATTAGAGGTGGAAATGCAATTCTCACCACCTTATAATCATTAGTCCGCGGATCAAACCCGAATGCCGGACGACACGTAAGGCGGCCGTGCGCTTTGACAGTAATACAAGGTTTTGGAAGGGTGATAAATTTTCTAATAGAGGGATTCCAAAGAATAAAGCGCTCTTGTTCAAAAAGACTGAACAATCCATTCGCGGAACCAATTAACCTAAAATGTTGGATACGGCGACTCGTGAGTGGTAACTCGATGTTTTGAATTTGATCAAACGAGTCATTGCTATCGTCAATTAATTTGTAGTGCTCTACGTAGGGTTTATCGAGGCAGTGCCTAACGATTAATTTGTTGGAATTGGAGAGAAGTGAATGTGATCGAGTGAGATGGGAATTGATGAAGGCAGGGGTTGTGATTAGAGAGTTCCATGATTTTGAAACGCACCTGAATCGAATTAGGGATTTGACGGGTAGTCTGTGCAGTATTTCCAGCACCACTTCCTCTGGGAGATAGTCTGACATTCCTTACTTGAAAAAGCAATTGTTGCTTTTGGTTCGACTGTCTCTGTTCTTCTACACAGCGGTTGTATTTCTAACCGGCAAGTCAATTGTCATCTATATATATATATATATATATATATAGATAAAACCGAAGCTGGCACCATAATTTTCCACGTCAGCACAATATTTAAAAAATAAAAAATAAAAATAAAAACATTATAACACCTCAAAACCCTAGCAACCTTACCCTCAAAACCCTAGCAACCTTACCCCTCTCTCAAGTTAAGAAATATAAAGTCACAGTTTCTGCAAACTCTCTCTCTCCAAACGTAAATATCAAATTCAACCCCTTTAATTTCTCTTTATATTTTTGAGGCTTCTATAGAGTTATAGTGAGTTATGGTGATTTTGTTTTTTTTTTTTTGTGTGTATAGATGGTCATAATACTTCGGTATTCCAAGAAAAGTTTGTGTTTTCGTTAATTGAAACCCTTAGAGAGATAAGTGTTGCAGTTTGGAACAGCAATACAAAAGACGATTTCATTGGCAGCAGAAAGTAATTACTTTGTCTCATATTTTTGTTTTTTGAATTGATTTTGTGTGCTTTTTAGACCCTTTTGGATCAATTTTGTTAATTGGGTGTTTTTTTTTTTTTTTTTTTTTTTTGATAGGGTCCAATTGGGGAAGGTTTTTTCAAAGGGTTACGACGACCGCACTTGGTATCTGTATACTAATAGTGGGGGGTAAGTGCTATAAATTACTAACCCTTTTAAGTGTATAATCTGTTTCTAAAATTCTCTATAATATTTTGTCCTCCGAAAATTTTATCTCTTTAATTTTATTATATTGTGTTTCTTAAGTTATAGACAGATTTTCTTTGTTTCTTATTTTCAATAATAAATCATTTTATTGCAATACCGGTAATTATTTGAGAAATCCAATATGTTCATATCTCTATAGAATAGAGAATAGTAGAAGCCAATTTTATTACAACTACTTAAATTGAGTTGACTTAATTTCGTACAATTACAAAATATAGCATGAAAGATAATGGAATTAATTGTTGTAATTTTTATTTTCTTTCCATGTTTTGAATTTCCATGTTTTTATTGTTGATGAGAAATTAAGGCTCAGTTGCATAATATATGTAAATTCTTCAGAAGACTATTTTAAATAGTAAGTCAATGTGTCTCTTACATTTGGGTATTAGTTAGAATTATTTTCAAATGATTGTACCAATAAAAGTGAATGTGTATAAATTTTGTTTAACTATCCCGTGCGAAGCACGGGTTAGCGACTAGTATCTTGTAATTTTACTTTTCCTCTATTTTTTCTAGAAAACTTTACTTTCCCGCTCAAAAGAAATAGTATAGCGCTATGTTTTACTTTCTACGTTTTAGGGGATTTGATATTTGATATTTCGAATTCATATTATTTCTAGTTTTTTTTTTTTGCGTATTATTTCTAGTTTAAATTTACAGCTTAAATGGCTTTTTTGCCCATTCATTGCAATTAATAAATAATACTAGTATCCTACCACTTAATTTATGAAAGTATTATGGATATAACATTTCTCAAGTCACTTTGACCAATGCAATTTAAATATTTATTTAAGAAATATTGAATAATTGAACTTGAAGTTATTATATGACATTTATTGTTACATTAATTTGTAAATTTAATGAATTAAGACTTATAATATTTTTAACATTTTTCCAACAAAATTACGAAGAAGATTTCCAAATATTAATTTTTAAATCTCCACTTTTTTTTTTTTGATAGGTAATAGAGATTTATATTCAAGAACACCTCCTTATGCAGAAAAACATAAGGCAACGAGAAAAATACAAAGGGAGAAGATAGAGTGTAAAGGGAAAGAAAGGAAAAGAAACCAAGTACACAAGAGAGAGCTAAGGAACATAGGGAGAGAATCACTAGAGGTGAGTCTCCAAGTCCTAGACCAGTCAAACAAAGTGCCACTAAAAGAGGCTAAAAGCTAGTCATCCGAAGACACCACAACAAGCATAAAAGGGCTAAATTCCAAATGCTAGACAAATGCTTTCCAAGCCAATTCCACCAATCGAATAGAGTATCCGCAACTGATCTTGGCAAGACCCAAGAAAAGCCAAAAGATCTAAACACCAAACTCCACAACCGATAAGCCTTTCCACAATGTAATAACAAATGATCCACCGTCTCCCTATTACTACGACACATGATACACCAGTCGACAAAATCCCATCTACCCCTCAAATTATCACCTATAAGGATCCTATCTCATATAGCAGTCCACACAAAGAAGGAAACACGCTGAGGAGCCTTAACCTTCCAAACACCTTTCCAAGGGAAAATAATGGGCAAGAGGCTTCTTAACTTATTGTAGAACGATTCAATATCAAAGTCCCCATTCTTTGTCAACTTCCATCATATACGATCTCCGTTTTCAGTGGGAGGTAGATTTGAGCCCAAGGTATGGAGAAAATCATCCACCCCACCCATTTCCCAATCATTTAGTCTTCGAGTAAAATGAACATCCCAGCTTCTTCACTCCTCAATCCCCAACCATTCAAGAGAACAGGCCACCAATGCCCCTTTATTGGAGGCAATCCTATACACGCTCAGATAAGTCAATTGAAGTGGAGAATCCCCACACCATTGATCAGTCCAAAGCTTCACTCTATCCCCCACCCTAACTCAAAGTGAACATTCTTGCTAAAATCATCCCATCCCATGCGGATACTTCTTCACAAGCAATACCCATGTACCCCTCTACCTAGCTTGGAAGTCCATCCTCCCCATTCTTCCCCAAACTTGAGAGCTACAACCTTTCTCCAAAGCCTTCTCTCCGCATTCCTAAGCCTCCATAACCACTTCCCAAGTAAGGCTTTATTGAAAGAAGTTAATTTCCTTACGCCTAACCCACCATTTCGCAAAGGTGCACACACCTTATCCCATCCCACCAAGTGTAACTTGGAGTCCCCCCACAGGAAATCCCTTTGCAACCTTTCAATTTTATTGGCCACATGCATGGGGATGGTGAAAAGTGACAAATGATAGGTGGGGAAACTAGATAATGTGCTTTTAAGTAACGTTGGTCTTCCACCTTTTGACGAATACATCTTCTTCCAATCGGCCAACTTACGCTCAATTTTCTCCAAGAGAGGATTCCAAATAGTAGGGGACTTGTGGGATGCCCCCAAAGGCATACCCAGATAGGTCATAGGCAAAGACCCAATTCGGCATCCCAAAATCTCTGCCAAGACATAGACATTAGGAACCTCCCCAATGGGAACCATCTCACTCTTCAGCACATTAACCTTCAAACCTATAACTACCTGGAAACAAAGAATAAGCATCCTAACATGTAGAATTTGCTCCTCACAAGCATTGCAAAACAGAATCGTGTCATCCACGAACAAAATATGCGAGACACATACCCCTCCACCCCGACCACCATCAGCTTTAAAGTCTCGAAGCAAACCCGCCCCTTCAACTCCTTTCATCATCTTACTAAAGACCTCCAACATAACCAGAAATAACATGGGGGATAGCGGGTTCCCTTATCTCAAACCCCTCGAGCTCCCAAAGAAATCAGCTAGAGACCCATTAAACAAGACAGAGAATTGGGCTGTAGAAATAGAAGTGCGGATCTACCTACACCACCTCACCCCAAAACCCATTCTCTTCAACAAATCAAGAAGAGCCTCCCAGTTCACATGATCATAAGATTTCTCAATATCTAATTTACAAATAACCCTCGGAATCTTACTCTTCACCCTACTATCAACACACTCATTAGCAATGAGAACTAAATCAAGTATCTGTCTACCACCCACAAAACTATTCTGAGACTCTGATATCAGCTGATCCAATACCTCTTTCAGGCGGTTTGCCAATACCTTAGCCAAAATCTTGTAAACACTCCCCACCAAACTAATAGGTCTAAAATCTCGAATATTCGAAGCACCATTCTTCTTAGGGATTAAGGCTATGAAAGTTGCATTAAGAGATTTTTCAAATTTACTGTGTTGATAAAACTCTTCAAACACGGCTAAGACATTTCTTTCCACAACTTCCTAACAATGATGATAGAAAGCCAAAGAGAAACCATTAGGACCTGGAGCTTTATCTCCTTCCATCTCTTTGACAACTCAAAGAACCTCCTCCCGATCAAACCTCTGTTCAAGCGAGTCCCTCTCTAACCACCTATGATTTATTGTAAAAACGTTGTGGACGTAACACCTCTCTTGTCCAAATAATTGTTGTGGCATGTTCCTAAAGTTCTTAGATTGTGGTGTGAATTAAAAAAAGAAAAAAAAAAAGAAAAAAGAATGAACCTCTAAGACTATTTAAGATTCTTTGTTTATTGTTCAAATTGTTTTTGGCTAATATAATCTTCAAATAATCTTAAGTTGGCAACTTGGCATGAACTTTACAAAGTAGCTTATGATGTTCTTATTAATTTTGTTATGCAGGACAATTCTGCTTGCTCTTTGTTTTTTTGCTTCGTGTGATGATGAACTCCATGTAGCATATCTGTTATAAATTGTTTTTTTCTTTTTTTTCTTTTTATAATCTCTATTATAAATTGTTATGACCCTAGATAAGAGCATTACCATTAGGTGTGTCAAATGCCAAATATTTGGCATTTGACACACCAAACACCAAAAAACCACTCTCAAGAGGTGTTCTAAATGCCAAAATATTTGGCATGAGTGAACAGTACCATCTCAAATATAGAACGGTATGGATAGCAATCGTAAAAGTTTTATTATTTTTTAATTCTCTTTTCTCTCTCCTCTTTCATCACTTTATTCCTTTTTTTTTTCTCCCCTCTCTCATTCTTTCTCAAACATTTGTATCAACCCATCTCTTCTTTCACTCTTTTTTCTTCTCACTGTTGTTGCTTTTCTCTCTTTCGTTCAGCCTCTCTGCGCCACCTAATGCTAATCTCTATTGCTATGGGTGTTTTTTTTTTTTTTTTTTGGCAGTGATTTGATGGGTGGGTTCGACAATGGGTGTGTTCAGATGGTGCCGATCTTTGATGTCGCGCCACCTGATGTCGATCTTTGTTTTTTTTGTTGTTGTTTTTATTTTTCTGTGGTGGTGGTTTTGGTGTTCTGTTGTGGTGGTTCTAGTGTGAGACGGTAGTGCGGTGTTGATGGGTGGGTGGGTCGGCGGTGGGTGGGTTAGCGACAGCAGTGGGTGGGTGTGTGGGATGTGGGTGGGGCGTTGATGGTTGCTGGCAGCAGGGGTGGGCTATGGGTTGTGGTGGGGGTGGTTGGTTTTTTTTTTTTTTTTTGTATTTTTATATATTGTTGGTTTTTTTAATGTTATTTTAATATTTGTATATATTATTTTAATGTATAGAATTGAAGAATAGAAGAATAGAAGATGTGATAAATGGTGAATTGTAAAATGGAGTAGTAAAATAATAAAGTAAGCTTTTGGTGTGTCAAAATGACATTTTTTATAAAAGAGCTGATGGGAATGCTCTATGTGCTGGTAAATTGTTATTTGAATTAGAAGTATTTAAATTTAGGCCTAGTGATAGATCTTTATCTGAATAAGGTAGTAGTAGATTATTATTGTTATTTTCTTGTATTCAAATTGATCCCTATGTTTTAAGATAGGATTACTTCCTATGTTCTAAGATTTGTTGATGAGGTTATCTCATAATTAGTTATTTATGTACTTTAAATGCATTAATGAGAATTAAGCCGAAAATTAATAAAAAATGTCAATCTCCTTTCTCTAGATCAAGAGATTGGTTATCTCAAATTAACTAACTTTTACATTCAGTAAACTTCTTGGTTCACAACATAAAAGGCCAACTAGAGAGTCAGAAATCTGAAGAGTGAAAATACATCACAAAATTAAATAAACAAGAAGGATGATGGTTTGTGTTAATCTTGGGTTCTTGTTGGCCTAGTACTTGTGATTCGGTTATTGATGGAGTACCAGTGATGAACTAATGTATTCTGAGCAGTAATATAATATTTGAAGTGTGTAATGTGACTTCTAATTTAAAGTGATCTAAACTAGTTTTATGAATTATGCAATGTTATGGATTGTTGGCCTAAAGTTTAGAATTAACTAATATTTTGGTGTATGTAAATTGCAAACTTATGGATTGTGAAATATGTGTACAATAGGCTATAAGAAATGACAATTTAGTTATACGTATTATTTGCTGATGAATGTAGATTCAACTGAAAAATTAATAGTAGATTGTCTTGGCTTAGTAAATATTGTTTGATTAATTTTCGAATTTTATTGACCACACATTCTCTTCCTCTTCTACTACTATATATGTTTAAGAGCACTGCACAGAAGTCTTTCAGTGAGTTAAGAGTGATAATCACTTTCATAGTTCCAGTGGCAAAATTTAATCCATAACAGTTCACAATGCGATTGGTAGAATTTTTAGGGCTTCTACCATCATTCCAAAAGAATATAATCCAACGAGCAGTATCGTCTAACATGCAAATAAACACTGAATTATAATGAAATAAATAAGAAAATTCATGATATTGATGGCTGGAAAAAAAGAGTACAAGATCTTTGAATGGATGCATATTAGAACGTTAAAAATGTGGGGGAAAAACATAATTGTTGAAGAATGAAACAAAATAGAAACCTATGAGAACAAATATATAAAATCATTTATTAAATTGATCAAACCAGCAGTTCAGTGCAGCAGCAGATGGACCTGGCAGAAACATATGAAAACATAATATTAAGGAAGCATTCTGAATTTCACAACCAAGAACATAAACCAGCTGAACATAAATTGGGCATAATCATGAACATGAATTTTAAAACATAAATTTAACTAACTGAATTTAGTTTCACCATGAACATGTACCTACTGATCAAAAACAAAAGCTGTGACCTATTAACATTGTTCAGTTGTCAATTTCATATACAGAGAATTTGGTGTTATGGATTGTTCCCTGAATACATCACAAAACACATAACAATTACTAAATCCCATCCAGACTTAAACTGAACACCTTTTTGCTTTCCTTCTTCCTTTCTTGAAGTTGATGTTGTCCCATCCTGCCACTCTCACCTAGTCGCCTTCCACTTGGCCTCACATAGGCTGATGTCCCATTCTCTTTGCTTCTAAACTATCAAAACCAGAAATAATAGAACAAAAAATTTAGTTATGAATATGAAGATACAAATTATGATCACATTTAGCATACATTATTTACATTTAGTTTTTGCCTTTTGTTAGGAGCAATTGTTGATGGGTCATCAGTTTCAATTGGCTTCTTCTTTGCCTTCTTTTTATAAATTTTTCTTGGGTTTTCTGGTTCTTTGCAGGTCCTTGCATTATGACCCCATGCATAACAATTCCCACATCTTACTGCTAGCCCCTTCCTAATGATTCTATAAGGATGCTTGTAAAAGTCAATGTTGACTTGTCAAAAATAATTATTGCTTTACTATATAACGAAACAGATAAAATATATATATCAAAAATAAAGCATAACAAACAAACATTGAACACCAGAGTTAATAAGAGGCAAGATAAAAAAGAAATTGAGAGTCCAAGAGAGTTTACTGTGTCTAAACTACTAGCCGAATATTTTGTTGCAAAATTGACACAGGACAACTAGAACAAAATTGAAACAACGGAAAAATAAATGATATGACCTAAGAGTCAGCACGTAGGCCTTGCTTGGATTTAGCACCAAGTGGGAAAACCATTAGGAGTCAACACCTAGGGTAGACCTGGAGTCAACACCAGACCAAAAGAGACCAAACGGCCATTTTTTTTCATTCATCAAAATATCAACTACCTCCTCAAGGAGTACAATAAGTTGTTTATAAAGGATTGCTAAACTCTAATTCTAATCGGCTAGAAAACCCTAATTGCCTTATTACAAAAATAACCTTGCTTCCAAATTAAAATACTAATAGCCCAATAAACTAATAGGACCTAAAACATAAAAATACAATTAACTTGCAAACATAAATAATACTAAATAATAATCTTCTTGCGTCTCCCGCATCATTCTCCTGTGGTTGGAGAAAACTCGACCTCGAGTTCTAAAGCGTTGAAGGATTAGGATACTGACAAGTAACACTTGCTTCAAGTCTGGAATCACCATAGGGAGCATAAAGAAAAGAAAAACCTTGAAGTCCACCATGTCAAACTCTTCTGGAATAACAAAATCAATGTGTGGAATCAACATAATCTTATCTTGAACCATTGGAAGTACTATGTTATCCACTTTCTCCAATTTAGCAAACCGTTTGTCTTCATGCACCATGGAAGGCTGATCAAAAGCAGATTCATTAGCTTCCAATATCACATCATGTGCACCCTCTAACATAATACTCTCTTTAGACACCAGCTCTTCACCTTGCTGCTCTTCAATAGATTCATTTCCTTGCATGCATGTTAAAGCAACACTTGTCGAGGCATGTACGTTTGTGTCAACATTAGGCTTTGGTGTTGATGGAGGATTCTCCACGACCAAGATATCATCATCAATGTTGTCTTCTATTGGGGCAGCAATAAGTTCATTGTGATCAAGTATTCTTGGTTTCCCAATTGAATCAGTTTGAGTCTTCTTTTGCTTCATCTAAGCAATCCCATCTTAAACATCTTTCATGAGCTTTACAAATAATTCCTTGGTAAATAACTCCTTGATAAATTGTTCAAAAGTGCGCCGAGGACATGAAATGGGATGAGAAGTCATCCTATTTGCTTTACCTTGAAAAATACCACATTGAGATTGTGATAGATACTTAGCTCAAAAATATGGTGACAAATACTCATCACAAAGCTTTTCTTTCATGTCTTCCCACACATTAATGGCAGGCTCATAATTTAGATAGCGGAAATATTCAAGATTCTTCCCAAACATTTGTGCTGCACCACTTAACTTCAACTTTGCATACCTAACCTTTTTGTTATCTGCAAAGTTTTCTTGCTCAAAGAATTGCTCCATACCATTCATCCAGTTGACAAAATCCCGTGGATTAGTTTTACAACCATCAAAATAAGGTGCTTTGGATATTGCCATAATTCTCTAAAATAGTGCTTCAACAAATAGTTGGAAATTGGAACAAGAACCTGGGTTGCTGTGATGTTCTCTGGACAAATAGTTGGAATAGGCTTCTAAGACTATTCTCTCAAATAGTTGTTGGGACTGGGCTGGTTGACAGGTTTGGATTTCGTGGGCTGGGTTTTGTATTTTTTTTTTTTTAAAAGAAAACTGGTGTTGTAAAATGTGAGCTTTGGGCTTGTTAACAAGTAGGTTGAGCAAGGGTCTGTTTCTAAAATGGGTTGGTTAGATTTTTTTTTTGGCAAAAGAAAGTGAATAACACAAAGGGGGCTGTACTGGGTTACCTTTGAGATCAACAGGAGTGAGCAAGAGAAGGTCATGGCGGCGCAAGGCAAGGATGGAAGGTGCTTGTAGTGGGTCGCTGGTGCAAAAGGGATTTGTAGGCTGGCGACTGTAGTTATTTTCTGCTTGGTTGGGAAATATGGTTTACTATAGTGGCTGGTATTCCGATGGTTAGGAAATAATGATTGCACTTGATTTTTTTTTGGTAATTTTTCTGATTCTGGGTTGACTGCGTTTCAAAGTTCAAACAGATCGGTGTTTGCTCTGATACCAAAATTGATGCAAGACAACCAGCACAAAATTGAAACAACAGAAAAATAAAGGATATGACCTAGGAGTCGGCACCTAGGCCTTACTTGGAGTCAGCACCAAGCGGGGAAACCACTAGTAGTCAATACCTAGGGTAGACCTAAAGTCAACACCAGACCAAAAGAGACCAAACATCCATTTTTTTCATTCATCAAAATATCAACTACTTCCTCAAGGAGTATAATAAGTTGCTTATAAAGGATTGCTAAACCTTAATTCTAATTGGCTAGGAAACCCTAATTGCCTTATTACAAAAATAACCTCACTTCCAAATTAAAATACGAATAGCCCCAATAAACTAATAGGACCTAAAATATAAAAATATAATTGACTTTTAAACATTTATAATAGTAAATAATAATCTTCTTGCATCTCCCTCATCAATAACCAACAAAAAGAAAAATACCAGACAAATATTATAAAAGAGACTAGAGGGGAAACTTAGAATTGAAAAATGCAACAAAAGAGTACTTAAAAATTACAAATGCATAGTTGATTTGCAAAACTTAAGGCTCCATGCATGCATCAAAATGAAACCCAAGAGCATATACCTAAACAGTATTAAACTTTATAAATGATCAACAATTCTGGCTTCAAATCCATAACCAAATTTGAGGTCCAAAAAAAAATCCTAAAGAGGAGTACAATAGCCAATTTGAACTTAATCCCACATACCTCTAACTACCTTAATCCCAACTGGTTACAATACCTTATTGACCTCAGCACTAAAATGCTTTTGATGAGACAGATGCTGTGAAATTGCCTAAAATTTTGTAATAAATTACCTTTCCTTCACCATTTCCAAATCCACACAATCAACAATTTAAAGCAGAGAAAAAGGAAGTTATGAATATGGATGCAACTAAGTTGTCAAATTTCTTGCGGATTAGGCTGCTAAATTACAGACATATGAAGGGATGAGGTGGATGAGACTTTACCTCAGAATGAATTCAGAGGAAGAATCCTCTCAATCTTATGGGCAAGAAGAAGATTCAAATTTAAGTGTGAACAACCTCATTTCAGTTAATGTAAATTCAGAGAGAGATTGCTCTTGATTCTTTTGGGCATGAAGAACCATCATATAGATGCATTACCCCAGAAAAATAAATAAATAAATAAATAAATAAACTAGAAACCCAAACCCAAAAAGAAATACATCTCTCTATGATCAACTTAACAAATCTCAAAAACCCTATATAACCAAGTCGAAGCATTTAATAAAAGGAGAAAAAAAAAACCTGGGGACAAAAGGTACCAAAAAAGCCCTAGGTGGCTAGCGAGAATCGAACCAAATCATAAAAAATAGAAAATAAAAACAACGCATGAATCAATAATCAAAATTTGGAAGCAAACCATGTGAAATCAAAATTTAAAGAAAGAAAAGTGCAGATAATTGAGGGTGGTGGATTGGTGGCTTCCGTACCTTTCTTTATGGGGACCTAAAATTGAAGCAAAGCAATTAGTAAAATGTGCAATGCAACTATTAAAGAGAGGAGTAAGATAAATTTTCTTGCTACGAAAGATGGTGGACAGATACAAAGTGTTAGAGAACAACGCAAAATAAATGAAGGTTACTATTGAAGTGATAGAATGGGTTTTGTAGAAATGGAGCCCTATAATAACTTCAAGTTTGAGAAATCTTTGAATTCTTTTTATGTCACTTTGATTCCAAAAAACTAAGTGGTGGCATCAGTATCAAGGGTTTTCTCCATGTTAGCTTGGCTGGAAATGTCTATATGCTTATGGAAAGTGTAGGCTGATCTGTTAAATGTGTGATAGGTGTCTTGTGTTAGACCCAAATGCTTACAATGAAGGTTGGTAAACCCTTATTTGGTGTTTATTGCCAATGAAAGTCTTGATAGAAAACTTGATAGCAGTGTTTTTGGGGTAATTTGAAAGTTGAACACTGAAATGATATATGATCATGTTAACTAGGCCATTTCATATACGTAGACAGATTCAATTTTGGCAAAAATGGAGGAAGTGGGTTTGGTTTTTCTATTTGGACAAGTGGTTCTCAATCATGGTTAATAGAAGCAGAATTGGCTCTTCCAATAGTTCACGAGAACTAAGTCAAGGAGACCCTATCCCCATGCTTATTTTAATTTTGGTTATGAAAGTACATAATGGGACATTACATAATGTTGTAGCCTGCATTTCAAGTTGCGGAAGAAAGTAAGAGGGTTATGGAAACTGTCCTCTTTTGTTTGTTCATGATACAATACTATACAGTACATGGGTTGTTAAAGTCACTGAAAAGTACGAGTCCAAAAAAATCTAGCATAGTAGAAAATGAAGACTGCTTAAAGCAGCTCATTTCTTATTTTATATCCCTGCCTTCCATGTACTCCCTCAATTCCCCAGTATCTATCCCAACATGACCATTCAAGCCTCCCCCAATCAAAACCTTTATCCTTTTTGATATACTTTGAATAAACTCATTCGTACCCTCCCAATATTATTTCTTAATGGATTCTTCTAAATCTATTTGAGGAACATTAATGCTGACTGAATTGGTTGTCACTTCCCCTAGACAAATTATATTAAAAAAAGTCTATCTCCTATTTCCTTAATTTGACAGCTTCCACTTTACAGCTTTTCTCTACAACCATCCCTACCTAAAATCTGTTGTTCTTATTCCCTGTATCTCACAATTTATATTTAGAATGCTTAGTTTCTCTAGATTTGTCATCTAACCACTTAGTCTTCAAGACTATCTTCTTTACCCACACCCCTACATTAAAGTATGGGACCACTTGCCCATTTATCACTGCACCTACATTCAATGTTCATTCAGGAAGGAGGTTTGGGTTTTTGAAGCTTGGTTCGTTTCAATAAAGCTTTGCTTGGGAAGTGGCTTTGGCGACATTTGACTGAGAAGAATGCCTACTGGCGTATAGTAATTGCTTCAAAATATGGTAGCATGTGGGGTAATTGGATGACAGATGAGTCACTGGTGTCAGTGTCCAATGGGGTTAGCTTATAGAAATACATTCAAAACGGGTGGAATAGGCTGGTCCAGATTTTACAGTTTGTCATGATGAGTGGTGCTAATATTCTTTTTTGGTTCGATTGTCGGTGTGAGGACATGATGCTTTCCAAACCTATTCCAGTTGGCCAGGGATAAAAATGCTGCAGTGGCAGATGTAATGCAGTCACAGAATGGGTCTGTTTTTTGAAATGACATATTTACAAGGCCCTGTGAAGACTGGGAGTTGGAATCTATGCAGTCTTTCTTCAACTATTGATATTCTGCAAAAATAGAAGCTGCAGAGAATCTTTTTAAGATGGCCCCCCCGACCACAAGTGGAGGTTTTGAGGTTAAATCTTATTATAAAGCTCTATCTCCTACTGGTTATTATTCTTTTCCTTGGAAGCCTATATGGAAGGCAAAGGTCCCAAGGAAGATAGCTTGCTCTACATGGACAACCACTGGGGAAAATTTTAACCATGGATAATCACCGTGTGCAAGGATTGTGTGTGGTAGATTGGTGTTCCATGTGTAAACAGAGTGGTGAGTCTGCTGATCACCTGTTCCTCCATTGTTGTTTTGTGCATGATATATGGTCAATGGTGTTGGTATGTTTGGGTTAGTTTGGGTGATGCCTCAGAGTGCTCTGGCCTCCTGGAATGTTGAACAGGGAGGTTCGGCCTTTGTCAATCTTTCATTTATATTTACCAATTCCAGCATGCAAAACAAAAGAATTGTACTTAAAAATTCTGACCACTCTTTTGATAACAAATTAACATCCGAAAACAGTATATTGAGGTTTGGAACTTCATGTTTACTTACAACCACACAATTGTATATACCAAGAATTAGATAAAACTGAGACAAGTAAATGCTGAAATTTTGAGTTAAATCAAGCTTATACCTGCATTTACTCTTCCTGCTCACTCTCCTTTCGGAAACTGTCTCATTTGATTTGTCGAGTAAGCTAAGGTTCTCCATATAATTATCAACATGAAAATTGTATGAACTCCCACAAATCCCCAAATTCTTAACTTGTTCACTCTTAGGGTCATATGAAGAGAGCTCACAACGACATGGTCCTGATAATATTGCCTCCACTAATATATTACCATTCTTTTGGAGACCTAATACCCTTATAATTTCTACTCCTCCGTTGAGATTAACAGTGAACTGTTTAGTCCAAGAATCAACAACTCCATACTCTTTCATCACCCAAATGGCACAACACTTGTTGTCTGCATGCCTACCATAATAATAAAGTAATAGAGAAAGCGATCCCCCAATTACTGAGGTATGAGCATTGTTAGTCCATTTGAATGTAACATTTGGCAATGATATCACATGAAAAACCTCATCAAGCAAATCAAATAACAAAACCAATGGGCCACAAGGGCCACCGAGCTTGTACTCATATTCCACAGCAAAATGGACTGCCCCATTTAAAGAAGTTGCTGGTCGACGCCAATCAGTAAAAGTAATACCTGGAGGAAAAGAGGTACTAGTAACTCTCCAACACCCCTCATTAAGAGAGTAAACCTCAATTAGAGGTGGTTTGGCCTCTTCAGACATATTAATTCGACTTGGAAATGCAATCCTCACTAGCTTATAATCATTAGTTCGCGGATCAAACCCGAATGCTTGGCGACAAAACCCAATGGAGCCATGTGTCTTGGAAGTAATGCAAGGCCTTGGAAGGGTAATACATTTTCTAATAGAGGGATTCCAAAGAATATAGCGATGCTGTTCATATAGACTGAACAAGCCATTCACGGAACCAATTAGCACAAAAGATTTGATACGGCGACTCCTGCGTGGGAGCTCAATGTTTTGAATTTGATCAAATGAGTCATTTTTATCGTCAATTAGTTTGAAGTAATTTACATACGAGTTATCAACGCAGTGCCTAACAATTAAATTGTTGGAGTTGGAAGGCAGTGAAAGTGATCGAGTGAGACGGGAATTGATGAACGCAGAGCTTGTAATTAGAGAGTTCCATGATCTAGAAACGCACCTGAATCGAATTAGGGATTTGACGGGAAGTCTGTGCAGAATTTCCAGCACCACTTCCTCTGGGAGATAGTCTGACATTCCTATTCCTAACCCTATTCCAATTTCAAGCTTTTTCCGATATTTCCAATTTGGAGATGAACGAGTGTTTTGAAAACGGTGTCGTCGTCTCTCTTTTCTTTTTTGGCACTGTTTTTTTTTTTTTTTTTTTTTTTTTTTTTTTTTTTTTTTTTTTTTGTTGCAAAATGACCATTACGTGTACTAAAAAGAATATTGAAACAAATTAGCGGGAAGATTTTTAACTTTTATCAAAAATAAAATAAAATAAGGGGGGAAGACTCCCGCCATTGAAACCCTCCTCCAATATCTCACTAATATTTAGTTATTTACTTTGTTTTATTTTTTATTTTTCCTCTCTCTAGCCTTCTGTTGGTGCTCGTGTGATACTTCACAATGTGTTGCTTACGAGGTACAACTATACGGATTTGTGAGCTAGGATGCATGGATACTGACAATGGTACAGGTACAAGTGTAAGTACAATACGATGACGTTAGCCATTTTTTAAAATTATAACATAAAATAGTTGATACAACACCAATATGACATAGATACGACATGAGTATAACACTTTAAATGAAGTACATGTGCTTCGAAGTTTGTGAGATTTGCTAGGGGTTGTGATTGCAACAATAATTGCTATAAGGATAGTTGATTGGAAGAGAATTTAAGACTTCTATTATGGACAAAATTGGCCTCTGCCCTTTTTGGGCAAAATAAATAGCTTTCTACTCCTTTTTCCAAATTAATTAGGAAATGCTTTTCTTTTGAAATTCGACTTTCTCAAAATCGAGTTAAAATTTTTTTTTTCTGGAACACTATAGTAACGTTTTTAAGGACCTATAGTGACGTTTTAAGGACTTATAATAATATTTTATAACTCGAGTTCCATGAACTAGAGCTTTATGCAAGTTTTTTAACGTGTTTATCCAACTGGAATGGGAAGAACACTTTGGGAGTACTTTCAAAGTGTATGAAAAGAAACACCCGTTTCCTGATTTTCTAATTAATTATGATGATGATTCATATGTTGGTGATGATGAGGATGATAGAGATCCTAATTGGCTTTCCCAAATGTTTGAATATGGCTTTATTAGATTCATAAAATTAACAAACCATTATCAAGCCAGTCAGCTTCCACAAATTATTCAAGATGCTATTAAAGGATTTAATAGTCCTTTTGTTTCCATCAGATGCTGGAGTACTTTGCCAAAATGGGAAAGAGATAATTGGATGAATGTCCAGCCCTCAAAACATCTCGTTCTCATTAATGGTCACACTTATCAAGGGCAATGGCTTGAAGGAAATTCTCACTTGTCCTTTGATGATCCTTATGCTCTTGCCGAATGTTGGAGAAATTATTTTAATAATCAAATTATTGAAGTTGCTCAGAACCTATGGAAAGATTATCATTTCATAGGAAGCACTGATAGAATTTATGTTTCTGGTCCCAGGCCACATGCTGATGCCATTGCTCATTTGCAGATAACTGATCATTGTAATCCAAGGAGTCTTCTCATCCCAGGAAGAAGACCAGTGTTTGAGCCAATTCGATATTGTGGATTTTGTAATCAATATGCTATTTACCATGAGCATGAATGTGATTCTCCACAAGATCCTTTTGATCCTTTTGATGGCTATCCATCTGATGCTCCTTCTACTGATTAATAAGTGACATTGTTACTGCTATAATACTACTGTTCTCACTAATAAAGTTACTCTCCTATGCTACTCCCTCAATCAAAAACTGTTTAGTCAAGATCTTGCAGTTGACTGATGGATGATTTCTTTATTTGTCTGGCTTGCACAAAAACCAAAATACTTCAATCTTTTTGAAGAATATGTTGTTGAAAATCCGGAACTATTTCAAGATACCCCGGATTTTGCAGAAGATTTTGATTCTCCTATTTGTCTAGCCTGCATAATCGCCAAAACATTTCAATATTTGCCACTGCTAAAAGCCTTTTCCTACCAATATGTTGCTTCTGAAGATTCCCAATAATAGTGCTCATTTGAAGACAACAATGCCAGTGCTTCTGAAGGATAGTGCTTATTGGTTTCTTTTATTGGTTACTTTTGGCACCTAAGGACAGCAATAATGTGGCCTTGTCCCTAAATTTGTAGGTCTCTTGTTGATCCCTACGGAGGATTCCCTACAATCTTGAGTCAAAAAGAATAAAAATTCTCTTTTACTATTCATTTGTCACTATTCACCTGTTATTGTTCATGATACTGTTCACTCCGATTTTGCCTATTTAAGGGGGGTTGTCCCTTAAGTTTTAACTTCAGAATTTTCTTTCCTTAGAGCCTTCCTCCCTTAGAGGCCTTCTTTGAGAGAAAATTCCTTGTTCCTACTACTACTATCTCCCTATTTCCTACTACTACAAACTTGTAACTAGGATTAGTTCAAGCTTTGTAATTGTTAACCTTTACTATTGAGATCTTGTATTCATTACTACTGTAAGTGTTTGTTTTAATTTCAATAACAAGTATTTTCAGTTTTTTGTTCATTATTCTACTTATTTGCTATCACCACCTTGGACAGATTATCACCATCCCAGACGGTTCTAAATTGCTTTCATTTAATTTGAATTATTTTGATATATATACTGCTTGGCTGGTTTTACCGCCATACTATTGAATCTTTTTTGTTGTTAAGTTATTTACTTACATCTACTTTCACAATATTATACTATGCTTCTGTCTCTTCCCTTTAGCTGTATGTCCCCTTCCCCCTTTATGGTATCAGAGCCCATAAAAGGGGAAGGGGACGCACATCTGAAAGGAAGAGACGGAAACACAGTATAATATTGTGAAAGTAGATGTAAGTAAAGACACAAAACGCCACTATAGGTCCTTAAAAAGGTCACTATAGGTCCTTAAAAACGTCACTATAGGACTTAACTCGATTATGAGAAAGTCGAGTTTCAAAAGAGGGGGCATTTCCCTAATTAGTTTGAGAAATGAGGTATAATGCTATTTATTTTGCCTAAAAAGGGCAGAAGCCAATTTTGTCCCTTCTATTATATATAAAAAGTGCATTGGCTACAAGAGCAAATGAGTTAGTGGAGTGGTGTAGTTGTAAAACCAATATGAGTTTGCTTGTGGATTGTGGAAGGAGGTAACGAACCTTGCTATGGCTATAAATTTTTTAGATAGATAATTAAGATTATTTAGAAAGATTATTATCAAAATATTCTTTATGATTTCTTAGATAAAATATTATCAATGACAAGAGCGGACCTAGGATTTCAAGCTAGGGGGGCTGAAGCATAAGAAAAAAAAAATCCAAATAGATATCCATATAATACTTACAAAATATCAACTAAGATAAAAAATAATACAAAATAATATTGTTTTATAAGAGCATCAGCTGTTGCAAAAAAAAAATTATTTTCACAAACCAAAACTTACTTTTGTTACTTTAATATAGCATTTGAAATGTCTTGTATAGTAGTGTTTTTGGTATTTAGTGTTCTAAATACAAAATATTTATCATTTAGAACACCTAATGCTAGTACTTTAATATTGGGCTAACTAGGATGTTTTATTTTTTATTTAAAATTTTTGTTTTTGTTAAGTTTTTGAGTTTGATAGTTGCTAGTTGGGCTAAGCTAATTAAAAATGAGGAGGTTTGAGTTTTTGGAAGCGGGAAGTGCAGCTCTAAAAAAAATATATATATATATATATAACGAATAAAAAAAAATTATCTTTTTTTTCTATAGGCCAGGGGCCCCCAAAAAAAATTTCCTCTTTTTTCTTTGGGCCGGGGCGGCCTAGGTCCCCTTGGGTCTGTCCTTGATCAATGATATCCATTAATCATAAAAACTCATTTACTTATCTATTTTCAAGAAACACTCATCCTACCTTGTCATAAACCTTATTCATTGATAGTTTTAGGGCCGTATGAATCCATCCACCCATCTACTAATTTAGGTCTTTTACTACTAAATTAGAATGCATTTTCATGCTAGTTGATATAGAAGTTAATTAACTTTATAAATGAATTAGGCACCACATCACTATGTTCAAATCTTTTTTCTATTTCTTCCTCTAATTAATATGTCAACAGAAAACTTTATTATTGCCATATTAACCGAGCTTGATTAGTATATCTTTCTTAACTTGACATAGCAGCTTCTCTTTCCACTTTATAAATAATTTTAGGCACCGCAATACTAGGTTCAAATTTTTTTTTTCTTTTTATTTCTCTAGTTAATATGTCAATAGTTAAATGAAATTAGGAGCCATATACTAGGCGAAAATGGCCAAATGGCCATCAAATCTAAACTATTTAGTTAGTAGACCGGTTTTGAAACTATATAGTTTATTAGCAATTCGAGTATAAGAGACTCGATTTTGATCTGAAAATCGAGTCTTTAAGACTCGATTTTCATCATATTTCGGCTGCTTAAAAATCGAGTCTTAAAGACTCGATTTATAAGCCTATATATAACTAAAATGAAATCAGATACAAAAGGAAAAAAAAAAAAAAAAAAAAAAAAAAAGACGACGAAGAAAAAACCCAGAAAAAATCAGATCCACCCAGGCCGCGGCGAACCTCAGGCCGCGCGAGCCTGGCAGCCTGGCTCGCGCGGCCTGGCTCCCAGGTCGCGCTGCCCAGGTCGTGCGGCCTCTGATCTGGTCTCCCTCTCTCTGATCTGATCTGACTCTTTCTCCCTCTGTGATCTGACTCTTTCTCCCTCTGTGATCTGATCCGATCCGGTGAGATGAGGCTGCGCTTGAGACTCAAAGTTTAAAAAAAAAAAAATTTTGTTTGTAAATCGAGTCTTTGAGACTCAATTTTGAAATCCAAAATCGAGTCTCTGAGACTCGAATTGCTAATAAACTATATAGTTTCAAAATGGGTCTATTAACTAAATAGTTAGATTTTGATGGCCATTTGGCCATTTTCGCCCATATACTAGGTTCAAATCTTTTTTCTTTTCTTTCTCTAGTTAATATGTCAATAAACAACTCCCTTATTGACATATTAACCAAGCATGATTAGTATATCTAAGCTTGACATAGTAGCTTCTCTTTCCACTTTGAACCTACTTCATACCATTTGTTTGTTTGTTTTTTCTTTTCTTTTCTTCTTTTAATAAAATTTCAGCAAAAATAATTTTTTTTATTCTTCAAATTCAATGAGGACAATAAGAGCTCAAACTCCTAGGAAGGTTTTTATTACCTCCTATCTCTCAACTAATATACTTTATCCAAACTTTTTTTTTTCCTTTCTCATCTAATGAAAATGCATGTAATCCTTTTACATAGAGACGAAAACGGTTAAGGGGCATAGGTCGTCTTATCTCAACCCCTTGGTTCTCTCTTTAAGTAACAATGGAGACACATTCCATAACAATTGGTATACAATATTCACGAAAACACATTCTTTTTATCAACTTTTCATGGAGCACTTATAACTACCTTATCATAAGTCTTATTTATATCTAGTTTTATGGCCATATTACCGCATCTTTCCATTCTCTATAAATAATATAGGTTTTTGACTACCAAATAAGATGCATAGACATGTTACTTGAGATGGAAGTTAATTAACTTTATAAATGGTATATGGTAGCACAATACTAGGTTATTCTTTGTAGGGATTTGGGGGGAGTGTTTTGACACTTTTTTTTTTATGCTAGTTAGTAGGGGTATCAAAGTATTGAGACAGATTTGAAACCACATTTGTTACCACTTACCAGCTTACCACAATGACGTTTTCCCTAGTCATATTTCATTTTAATTTAACTTTTACACTTTCAATTGCATTAATTCTCTGGTTAATATATTATTAGATATTCAACAAAACAAAATTGTCAATAGACAATTCTATTGTCACTTATTAGAAATAATTAGGAACTATTGTTATTGAGTTGATGTGGATGTCAGATGATGTAATGCATTTTTATCAAAGAGGCAGACTCTCGTTGATTGGTACTACAAAGTCAGCATTAACCTTGTAGTCCAGGACTACCCAATAATTTCTTATTAACATACTATTGATAATGCATGTCTCCTATGTGGCATCTGCAAAGAGAGAGAGAGAGGATAATCTTAATTCTTAAGCCCAAGGACACGTGTCATGATTTCATATATTCAGTTGTAAGACACAGTTACTAAAAAACAGTTGTTACAAAGACATGGATGAATTGGTTTGGGAAGCTGAAATCAAAATTTTTTCCATGGTAGTTACAATAAATTGAATTTGTAAGGTCAAAAAGACTAAACAAAGAATACTGTATCAATAAGAGAATTTAAATTTGGACATTTTTTGTTTCCCTTAATTATATGATATATGAGGTAAATTGTAATTTTCACTAAAACATTATGAACTATTACTGTTTAGCCAGTTAGGCAGTACGTTTTGTCATTGAAAGTAGCCTTATTATCTTTTATTTTATTTTATTTATTTATTTATATCGATTTTAGTAAAAAAAAAAAAAAACTAATCAAATAAACCCATCTAAAAGAATGTCCTATCATAATACATAATTTACAAAATTCATTGAAGTTTACTTAAAAAAAAAAAAAAAAAAAAAAAAAAAAAAAAAAAAAAAAAAAAAAAAAAAAAAAAACCTGTCATATTAATCACAAATTTTACGAGTGTCAAATCAAGACCATAATTTTCAAAAAAAAAATTATGTCCATGTACTGCATAAAACTTTACTGCCCACCGCAAGGTCACATTTCTTGCCCTGCAGAAGAGGATCTTTGTTGTACTTGTGCTGAACTTTGATCTCCAACGCCACTAAACATCTCTCCAGCCTAAAATATGAGATAAACAACTCCAATTAATATCATAACACAACTCTAAACACTGCATAAAGTATTACGTTTACATTAAAAAACACAATATATTTATAACAAAAGCACAACAAAGTAATTACCTGACCCTTGAATTGTTGAATCAAAGATACCAATTTTGATTTTATAGTGTCCATTTTCTCCAATTGTGATTTTAAAGAGGTCATTTTCTCTGTCTTCTGTTGTAGCATTGTCTCTACTTCAGCCTAAAATATAAGATAAATAAATCCAATTAACAATATAACAAAACACTTATAAACTGCATAAAGTACTACATTTACAGTAAAAAGTAGATAATATATATATATATATATATTAATAAAAGCACACTGAAGTAATAACCTGGCCCTTTAATCGTTGAATTAAAAAGACCAATTTTGATTCTGCAGTCTCCATTATCTCAATTTGTGATATCAAAGTGGCTATTTTCTCTGTCTGCTGCTGTAGTATTGTCTCCAGTTCATATAGCAATGCCTCTTGTAGCTGGAGTGCTCTCCCATCGTGTAGTATTGCCTCTTGTAGAGGCAATAGAATTGCCTCTTGTTGATGTATTATTGTCTATTGTTGATGTATTATGTCCAATTGTAGCTCGTATACACTCGCATGTTGTAGTATCTCTTGTAGCAGGTGTTTTGCCTCTTGTAGCTGGCATATCTCTTTGTCTGAAGTCAACCTAGAAATTTGGTAGCAGAAGATACACCAAAAGGCTTAGATGGTTGAGATACAAAAACAAATTGAACCACAAAGTAAAACCAATAATTATCATATTAGAAAGCAACCCATTATAGAAAATCCACATAACCAACCATTTAAACAAGAGAAAAAGGAAGTTATGAAGATGTATATAGTTTCCAAATTTCGTGCCGATTAATCTCCATGTACAAACTTATAATGGGATGAGGTAGATGACCTTACATACTCCAAATGTTTTAGGCATAAAGAAGAATCAACTTTAAGGGTGAATGACCTCATCTCAAAAAAGTGAATTCTGAGAGAGAATCCTCTTGGTCTTTTGGGCATATAGAAGCATCAAATAGAAGCATTACTAAAGAAACAATGAGATAAAAAACCCTACTACAAAAATAACTAGAATTCCCAGACCCAAACATAAACACACATATCTCTATCAACAACTTAACAGATCTAAAAAAAAAACTTAACATATCTCAAAAACCCAATGAAACCAAGTCAAAGTAATTGATAAAAGAAGAAAGAAAACCCTGGGAAAAAAAAGTACATGAAAAGCTCTAATTTGCTAGTGAGAATCGAACATAATCATAAAAATGGAAATCAAAATAATGCATAAATTAATAAACAAAATTTGGAATAAAGCTATGTGAAATCAAAATTTAAGGAAAGAAAAGTGCGGATCACTAAGAGTGGTGGTCCTGGTGGATTGGCTTTCATTCCATTCTTTTTGGGGGCAAAAATTTGAAGCAAAGCACTAAGAATCAATGCAACACTTTATCTTGAAAAAGAAGAAAAGAAATTACCATTATTATTTTTATCACAAGGAACCTCTTCAAGGCAGGGCCACTTCGTGTACCCCCATCCTGAGTAAACCCCGGATACACGACCTTACCCATAAGAACCGTGTATCGGGTAATCTCAAGACTCGAACTGGACAGCTTTAGCTAACCCATGCAGGCATGTGCAATGCAATTTTTGAAATTTTATAAACATGTTCATCCAAGTCCCACTTGTTTCTTTAACCATTCTATTTTTATACACAACTTTTTTACCTCCCTTCAAATTTGAGCACCTTATTCATGTGTTTCCCCTTCCTTTATCCATTATTTTATATCTAATACAATCATCAAGTGTCACCAACCCATATTGTGTGGTTACACCCTCTCTTGATATTATTTTAAAATTCTACAAATTTACAATATCCCCTATCAATCTTTGGAATAATTATTAAATTTACCTAACTAATGTTAACCTATTTTAAACGTAAGTGTGACTCCCCCTACGCTGTTGTCCAAACAAAGAAAGCAGCCTTTTTGAAGCCTTCACATACCACATACACTTCTGGGGAGACGTCATGGCCCTTTTTTCTCAAACAAAAAAATAAAGACATCTGCATATTCAGACATATAATGAACCAGCAAATAACTAATTGAGCAAACCAAGGTAAAAGTGAAGGAAAGCAACTTCTACTTCACTATTCATTATGGATATGTTTTCTTATATTTTCTAATCCCTTGGAAATGACCGTTGATGCTTAGAAAATAAATGCATTAATACTCTTCATTTATAAAATCTTGTTCTTAACATATCTTAAGATACATTAATAACCTAGAAGTTGCCTTCTATGCTGGTGCAACATTTTTTACTAGTTTTTAAAACACTATGTTACAGGATTGGCCAAAGTTCCTACCACCAAAAGAACAGAAAATATTCCTGAAACTCACTTTCTTTCCCCTGATTATCCATGAAACAAACATAACCATAGTGCTTACACTCTCATCATCTTCCTTTTATATAACATAACCATAGATCTGATTTTCACCATAGAGTAGACTTGACTGTGTAACAATAAAAAAATCCTATCCTATACCTTATTTTATCAGTAAAATAAAATTTTTATAGATACATTAAGGGTTGAGGCCCAATGACAATCCTATTCTATATGCATAGTTCTATTTCAAAATTTTCTCGACAAAATCCTAATAAAATTCAAGTGAAAAGCCAAAATAAAAAATTATTGAATAAGCTGAAGAAGGTCCAATTTATCCACCTAGCACCATTAATATCAATAATCTTTCCATATCAACACATAACTAAAGTAACTCAATGCAGTGCAGAAGCTAAGTCTACATCATATATTCAGCTAAACAAAACAGTACCTATTTTTTTGGGCAAACCCCATTATTGATTACATTTTTACAACAAACACTAGGGTTGTCACTAGGGTCACCCTGATGCAACTCCCACACTCAATACAATGTAATACATTTAATCAATCAAAACCCCTAACAAAATGTCATGATTCTACCTATAGTTAAATCGTTAAAAAACTTTTAAATGTTTGGGCCTCGTTTCTTTCTCTCTCTCTCTTGGTTATTCTTATACTTTTTGAATGTACATTGATACAAAATAACAAGTCACGTAAAAAACACAAAATCAGAAGGCAATGGCTGATCATATCAGAAAAATCTAAGCAAGTCTAATGAGACAGGAAGCATAAAACACATTTTGAAATTGAATATGGATTAGCTGTGACAAGTTTAGCATATAGAAAAAGACAATAACATCAGACTTTATTTTATATTTACTGTTTCCATCTTGCAAATGTTCAATCTCATCATCAATGACAACCACAAAATTGCATTTAACACTTCTGACCACTGTATATTCAACCGGCCACTTTATGCATGAAGAAGCAAACCAAAAATTACAATGGAATACAAAAGAGAAAAGAAAACAATGAAGAAAAGAAAACTAATTAAAAAGTAGAGAGAACAAAGGAAAGAAGGGAAAGAATCACTAGATGTGAGTCCCCAAGTCCGAGACCAATGAAAAAGAGATCCACTAAAGAGGGCAAGCAACTGATCTATGGAACTTCTGACCACTCTTTATATCAAGCAGATAACAAATTAACATCTGAGAGCAGTATATTGAGGTCTGAAAATATTTACTTATAGCCACATAGCAGTATCTAGTATATACCAGGAAAAAGGTAGAATTGAGAAAAGTAAATGCTGAAATTTTGAGTTGAATCAAGCTTTTACCTGCACTTCCTCTTCCTGCACGCTCCCCTTTTGGAAACTGCATCATTTGGTTTGTCAAGTAAGACAAGGTTCTCCACAAAATTATCAACATGAAAATAGTGCGGCCTCCCACAAATCCCCAAACTCTTAACATGTTGGCTCTTAGGGTCATATGAAGAGAGCTCCCAATCACTTGGTAGTTTTGCCTCCACTAATATATTGCCATTCTTCTGGAGACATAACACCCCTATAATTTCTTTGTTGAAATCAACGGTTAACAATTTAGTCCAAGAATCAACAACGCCATACTCTTTCATCACCCAAATGGCACAACATTTGTTGGCTACAAACCTATCATCATAAAATAACAGAGAAAGCGATCCCCCAATTACCGAGGTTTGAATATTACTCCAACTGAATGCACAATTTGGCAATGACATCAAGCGAAAAACCTCATCACCCAAATCAAACGACAAAATTAACGGACTGTGATTGTCCTTATCATATACCGCAAAATGGACAGCCCCACCTAAAGAAGCTGCGGGTCTATGCCAATCAGAAAAACCAATACCCAGCGGAAAAGAGGCACTAGTTAATTTCCAAGAGTCCTCATTAAGAGAGTAAGCCTCAATTAGAGGTGGTTTGGCCTCTTCAGATGGAAATGCAATTCTCACCACCTTATAATCATTAGTCCGGGGATCAAACCCGAATGCCGGACGACACGTAAGGCGGCCGTGCGCTTTGACAGTAATGCAAGGTTTTGGAAGGGTGATAAATTTTCTAATAGAGGGATTCCAAAGAATAAAGCGCTCTTGTTCAAAAAGACTGAACAATCCATTCGCGGAACCAATTAACCTAAAATGTTGGATACGGCGACTCGTGAGTGGTAACTCGATGTTTTGAATTTGATCAAACGAGTCATTGCTATCGTCAATTAATTTGTAGTGCTCTACGTAGGGTTTATCGAGGCAGTGCCTAACGATTAATTTGTTGTAATCGGAGAGAAGTGAATGTGATCGAGTGAGATGGGAATTGATGAAGACAGAGCTTGTAATTAGAGAGTTCCATGATTTTGAAACGCACCTGAATTGAATTAGGGATTTCACGGGTAGTCTGTGCAGGATTTCTAGCACCACTTCCTCTGGGAGATAGTCTGACATTCCTAATCAAATTTCAAGCTTTTCTGAAATTTCAATTTCAAGCTTTGGTTTGAGACTCGCTGTTTTGCTTTGTTTATATTTTTTGAACTGCGGTTTTGTTGTAAACCGTGCAATTTCTTTTACTCAAAAAGAATATTCAAACAAATTAGCGGCAAGATTTTAGTTATCTATTTTGGAAAATATTTTTTTAAGATATTTTTTCAAATTTCGAAAAATTCTTTTCTAAAAAGGAAAATTATTGTAATCTTAAGGCATACATTAAGGGTGTTTTTGAATAGAATTTATTTTACTGAAACTGAAAACTGAAAACACTGTAGCAAAATAATTTTTAAATGTGTGAATAGTGCTGTGGGACTCATTTTTAATGAAAAAATTAATAAAAAATGAAATTTGTGGGTCCATAAACAGTACACGGGCCCACTGATTGACAGAAATGTAAAAAAAAAAAGGCCAAACAGTACTGAACAGTACTTCTGTCCCCTGAAACGCGTGTGAAAAAAAAAAGAAAAAAAAAAAGCAAAACGCAAAACGCAAAAGCAAAACTCAGGAACCAAATACACACTAAGTTATCCATTACTCAAAAAAATTAATCAAAGAAATTAGCGGCAAGATTTTTCTTTGGGTTTGGTTAATGTGTGCCCTTAGAGCACACATTAAGTTATCCATTTTTGGAAATATTTTTTTAAGATATTTTTTCAATTTTCAAGAAAATTTTTTCCTAAAAGGAAAATTATTATATGCCCTTATGGCATATATTAGCAAAACCTTTTTCTTTTACCAAAAAAAAAATTAGGGGGAAGACTCCCACCATTGAAACCTCTAATATTTGCTTGGTTATGTGTGTGTTTTTTTTAAGACCAAGCTTTTTTGGATTTCTTTTGGTTTTTTTTTTCTTTTAAAAAAAATTAAGAAACAAACGCACATAAAAAAGAAAGGAATGAAAAGAGGGTATGAGATTTAAAAAGAAAAAGAAAAAGTTACAATGCATGGTAAAGTTATACATGATATAATTAATTGTTTCAATCTTTTATTTTTTGTCTAATTGTAAATTTTAATAATTATGGTTATTATTAATAGTTGGGCTGTCCACGAGTCAGGTTTGTACCCAACTTAGAATCGACCCAATCACTTTGGGTCTCCCATACCTAGACTCGCTACCTATCGGTAGAAGGAGGAAGTTTGGGTGGTCAGATGTCTTCAATTTTTGGTTAGGTCTCGGCCGATTTCAGATTGTGCAAAATGTCATTGGATTTTGCATAAATCGGCCAGATTTTTCCAAAATCTATTGGTTATAATTGGATTTGATTAGATCTCGACAGATTGGCCAAAACCAAACCAACTAACCACTCCAATCAACGAAAAACAACAAGTTTCTAGTGTGTAAATAGTCAGGTTGGTTGGAAATCGGTTTTCCATGCTTAGACCCGTCAACCGACCCACCGGACTCGAGTTTTAGAGGTGGAGATCTGCTGTTGATCATTACTATCGTCAAGTCAGTCGGTTTTTGGGTCGAGTTGGCCAGGTAAGGCAGGTTGGTCGGGTACTAGGTTTGGTTGGACACCCCTAATTAATAGGTATTTATTACATTTTTGTTTTGTAAATGAAATATGATTTGGTAAGATTTTAATAGATATTTAAATATAAAGTATAATTAAAATTCAATTAAAAATATATATAATGGAATAATAATGATGTACTAAATTATGAACAGTTTTTAGTTTACTTGACAAAATATTATAAGATCAACCAATAGTCAAAATTTTTTTATTTCATATATTATATATTTCATAGATATGTCTAGCATCTAAATATCATTTGTCAAAATGCTTTAAATACTATAACACTTTTTTTTTTTCTAATTAAATAGTAAACAGTATCAAAAGAAGTGTTTTTTTTTTTTTTTTTTAGAAAGAGCACTATAATTTTATTTAACGAAAGGCTGATTTGGCTTGAATTATAGCGGAGAGGTGTGGAGGAACATCCTCCATCCATACCGATAACTCGCTAACATGTCTTGCATGTCTAGCAATATTGTGAACCGTACTATTATCCTCTCTTTTGACATGACTGAACTCCATGGATTCAAACTGGTTTGCTAACCTCCTTGCATCATCTACCAAGTGTCTGTAGTCCGCCAACAATGATCCCTCACACATTAGGGCATCATTAGTGTTCTTGGAATCCCCTTCAAGGACAATAGGTGAGAGACCGATATCTAGAGCCAACCTGAGTGCTCTCTTAGTTGCAATCACTTCCACAACAGTAACCCAGTAGGGCAAAGTGATTTTCTCGTCTGTGGATTCTACAACCTAACCCTTATCATCTTGGATTACAACTCCCACACCCACTGAAATTTGTTCTCGGAACATAGCACCATCAAAGTTCACCTTCAGGATCGGCCATGGAGGTGGTTTCCAAATGGCGCAGTGTGGAGGCCGATTGGATTGATCTGGCTCATTACCCCTAATTGCTGTTGTTGAGAATTTTTCCTTGTCTGAAATATTGATCGCATTAAACACTTGCTATTGGGATTGCTGGGAATTAGAGTCAATAGGAGCAATAATTGGTTAGCAATCATGCACGGGTAATGCTGCTTCAATATCACTTATTTTTGCTACCAACGTATCACTCTTTACTTCCACAACCAAAATAAGAGGTGCATTAAATGGGCTGGACTCTTTAATGATTGGTTGGGATTTTAGACTTTTAGAAATTCCCATAGTAGTTGTAGAGTTTGAAATCACCGCCAACTTTGAATGCGATGTCAGCATTAATGAGGAATCAATTCCACAAAACTCGGATTCCATAACTGATGTAACGTCCTCTTGCAGTGTGGAGGCCGATTGGACTGATCTGGCTCATTACCCCTAATTGTTGTTGTTGAGAATTTTTCCTTATCTAAAATATTGATCGCATTAAACACTTGCCATTGGGATTGCTGGGAATTAGAGTCAATAGGAGCAATAATTGGTTAGCAATCATGCATGGGTAATGCTGCTTCAATATCACTTATTTTTGCTCTCAACGTATCACTCTTTACTTCCACATCCAAAATAAGAGGTGCATTAAATGGGCTGGACTCTTTAATGATTGGCTGGGATTTTAGACTTTTAGAAATTCCCATAGTAGTTGTAGAGTTTGAAATCACCGCCAACTTTGAATGCGATGTCAGCATTAATGAGGAATCAATTCCACAAAACTCGGATTCCATAACTGATGTAACGTCCTCTTGCAGTGTGGAGGCCGATTGGACTGATCTGGCTCATTACCCCTAATTGTTGTTGTTGAAAATTTTTCCTTGTCTAAAATATTGATCACATTAAACACTTGCCATTGGGATTGCTGGGAATTAGAGTCAATAGGAGCAATAATTGGTTAGCAATCATGCATGGGTAATGCTGCTTCAATATCACTTATTTTTGCTCTCAACGCATCACTCTTTACTTCCACAACCAAAATAAGAGGTGCATTAAATGGGCTGGACTCTTTAATGATTGGCTGGGATTTCAGACTTTTAGAAATTCCCATAGTAGTTGTAGAGTTTGAAATCACCGCCAACTTTGAATGCGATGTTAGCATTAATGAGGAATCAATTCCACAAAACTCGGATTCCATAACTGATGTAACGTCCTTTTGCACCGTCTCAACGTTTTCTTGCACCATTTCATCGCTGCCTCCCTCAATCAAAGCTGCTATACCGGATTCACTATAGTCGGCAGTCTCCCTTTCGTTCCATGCAGGTTGAGATGAGGTCCTTTCAAACATCTCAGGCACCACGATTACACCTTTCCTTGTTGAACAGTGTGGAGAAGCCCAAAGTGATGGACCAACTTGTTGTTTTGAAATTTGTAAGGTGCCTTTGCTTTGAATCCATAGTTCACAGCTCTTGTCATCGTGACTCAGCTTGCCACGCTAATAGCAAAGATTCAAGATGAACTTCTGAGATCGCTAATCACTTCAAAGGGTAAAACCTGAATCCTCCCTCTCTGAGAGAGACATATTTCGCCAAGTATCTATGAGTTCCTCCATTAAGACAGGTTGGAAGAAAGAATGAAAAAGAACTACACACAAGAGGAGACAAAAAATTGCTTCCCCTAATCCCACAAGAAAAACCCCACAAGCTCTAGAGATAAACTTGTTATCCCTAGAGAGACAAAAACAAAACACTCCTTCGTAAGGAAGGGACAAAAAACTTCTACTGCCTAAGAGAAGAGGGAGTACCCACCGTTTTTTATTATTTTTATATGACTAAACAATACTATATTATGATAGGATTAGACCTAAGGGATAAATTGTAACTTTCGTTAAATCATTATGAACTATAACTTTTTATAGACGGTATGTTTTGTCATTGAAAGTTTGCAAGTATTTTTAATATTTTTTAATTTTCCTTTCAAATTTAGATTTTTTTTTTTAAAAAAAATCAGATTAATTGAAATTTAACAGGTCTTTTATAAAAAGTCCAGGCAAAACACCCAAATTGAGGGGAGAAATAATGAACACCCACCTCCACAGCAACTTAAAATCGTTGATCAATCAATGAGCTCACTACAGCTTCGGGGTGGAGCTTGCACTAACAAAAGAAATAAACCTAAAACCTTCACAAATTATGGAGATGTTCATCTATGATCAATCAATGAGCTGATTACAACTTCGAGGTGGAGCTTTACTGTTGATACTAGCATATAAGATATTGGGGTGGAGAGCTATTTGTCACTGCAAATCTTGACTTTTATTACATTAACTATTTTCCATCTCATACGCATACTAAGCACCATAAGCTATCCTCCAGGCATAAGCCCTTCCCTTAAAACTTGGGCTTTAAGGGATGGGCTTATGCTTTGTGTTAATTTAAACCGGTTGGCTGTCGAAATTGAAGTTGATGCTAAAGTTGTTCTTGGTTGGGTGACAGAAGAGTTTAACTATATTTTACACCATGCTTCTCTTATAATTAATTGTAGGACCCTCATCAACCGGATTCCTTAGGTGAAGATGAAGCATTGCTTTCGTGAAGCCAATAAGTGTGCAGACTTACTGGCTAGGAAGGGATTGAGCACTGACCAAGACCTTCATTTATTTTGGTCGTCCTCCTATTGTTATGAGAGGGTATGCCCTTTAAATCTCTATTTGACTTTCCTCTTTGGTTTTTCTATATAAGCAGCATTTTCTACCCCCCAACCAAAAAAAAGAAGAAGAAGCATATGAACCAGCGTCATTCAGATTCGACTCCATAAAATTGCTTGTTAGAAAATATATGGCTTTGTTTACTCAATAAAGAAGTGAATTGCTATCATTCATTAACTGCCACCCTACTTTGCTAATAAAGCTAAATTAAACTCATGAAGCGCCTAAAATCCCATTCCCGCTTTTGACTTGGGTACTTACATTATGTCCCATCTAAACCAGTTGATTTTCCTTTCTTTGTCCGTATGACCCTTCTGGAATTCTCACATTTTAGAACTCAACTCTTTGCATAATTCCTTTTAGAGCTTAAAACAACTAATAGTGAATGTAGAAATGGCTTAGGCCACTACCTTGATTAGAATTTCACTTGAGATAGCAGCTTTTTTTTCCACAAGCTTCTTCCGTAGTCCATACCCTTTCTCTTATTTCAATAAATGCTTGTTTTTTATCGTCAAATTTCCAAGGGAAATTCAAGGTATTTTTCATACCACTTCACTGTTGGAACTCCTAGCAAGATTTTGATTTCCTTTTGCCTCTCAATTAAGAACAAAGTTTGGATACAAACTTGGTTGTAGCTTGCAATAACCAATAATAGGAAGATGACATGTCTTTGTCACGTGCAATACACATGACTCACATAAAATAATTGTATACAATCATTTCAATGTGGTTTAATAAGTGAACACATGTCATCTTCATATTGTTAATTATAGCATTAGGCTACAATCAAGTTTGTAGCCAAACTCGATCCCTCAACTAATATATTTTCACTAAAGAATTTTTTTTTTTCTTACAGCTTAATTTTTGACATGAGGCGTCTTCATATTGTCTAAGGATATCTTGGATTTTTATGCACTTATTCATGGATGTTCGGCTAAAGACTTGTTATACGCAAAGAAAGTGTGAGTAATTTTTGGAGCTCTAATACAAATGACCACTCCATGCAAACTTTTTTCAATCCTCACTTGATGCAAATGCATGTAGTTTCCTCTGCACAAAGAAGAGAAAGGTAAAGGAGAGAGGGTTACCTTATCTCAATCCCCTCGTGGATAATATATCCCTTTGGTTCTCCATTTAACAACGTAAAGTAACAACAGAGATACACTCCTTAACAAAAATACCAATTTTCCTCCTTTTAAAAAAAATAAATAAAGAATAATATTCTCTTTTCTTGATGTAGTGAGTTGGTGTATCAAGCATAGAGTCAGACTCGAAATCATGTTTGCTACCATCCTACCACAATGAGGCTTTTGCCCCTTCTTTCCGGAGTTCTCATCTCCTTTGGTCTCAGATTCATTTTTAATGCCAATTTTCCTTTTACACTTTCATGTGTCATGATTTTATATATTCAAAATTTTGTGTGGTAAATGCATCCGAAGTGGCTACCATTACATATAGTTTTTTGTCAAAAAAATGAATTTGCAAGGTAAAGAAGGCTAAACAGGGTACACTGTATGAAGAGGAAAATATGAATTGGACATGTCTTGTTTTAAATTTAATTATATGCTATTGGAGGTAAATTGTAATTTTCATAACTATTTAGGTAGAATGTTTGGTCATCGATAGCCTTTCTATCTTTCTTCTTCTCTCTCTCTCTCTCTCTTCCCCTCTCCCCTCCCCACTAAAAAAAAGATTTTAGTAAAAAAAAAAAAACGCTATTCACATCAAAATCATCTAACAAAGGATATTCTATCATAATACAAATTTTACTAAATTCATTGAAGACTACTTAACATACAACAAGCTACTTTTTACCAGTGTCAAATTAAGACCATAATATCCCAAGTATAACAAAATATTAAGACAGAATCTCACTCCCACCTCACGGTCACATTTCCTGACCTGCAGAAGAGGATCTTTGTTGTTCTTGTGTTGCACTTTGATCTCTAACACCACTAAATATGTCTCCAGCCTAAAATGTAAGATAAATAACTCCAATTAACATTATAACACAACTATAAATACTACATAAAGTAATTTACATTATAAAACACATAATATATCTATAACAAAAGCACAACAAAGTAATAACCTGGCCCCCCTAATCGCTGAATCAAATGGGCCAATCTTGATTTAAAATTGGCCGCTTTCTCCAATTGTGATTTAAAATAGGCCATTCTCTCCATCTGCTGTTGTATTGCCTCTTGTTGATATAGCATTGCCTCTTGTCGCTGGCGTACTGTCTCTTCGAGTTGTACTACCTCTTGTTGCTGTTCTCTTGCCTCCTGTAGCAGGTGTACTCTAGCTTCATCAGATGTCAACCTGAAAATTTGGTAGCAATATATACACCAAAAGGCTTAGATGGTTGAGAAACAAAGATAATTGAACAACAGAGTAAAACCAATAAATGTCATATTAGAAAGCAACCCATTATAGAAAATCCACACAATCAACCCACTTAAACAAGAGAAAAAGGAAGTCAAGAAGATGTATACACATCAAATATCTTGCAAGCAAGACCAAGACTACTAACGAATGAAGGGCTGAGGTGGATGACTTTATCTCAAAGTGAATTCAGAGAAAGAATCCTCCAAATTTTTAGGCATGAAGAAGAATCAAATTTGAGTGTGAATGACCTCATCTTGGTTAAAGTGAATTCAGAGAGAATCCTTTTTGGGCATGAAGAAGCATCAAATAGATGCATTACCAAAGAAAAAAATGAGATACAAAAATAACTAGAACCCCAAACCCAAAAATAAACACACGTACCTCTATCATCAACTTAAAAAATGTCAAAAACCCAATGAAACTAAGTCAAAGCAATTGATAAAAGAAGAAAGAAAAACTGGGGAAAAAAAGGTGCCTGAAAGGCCCTAATTGGCTGGTGAGAAATGAACCAAATCATAAAATTGGAAAATCAAAATAATCTATAAATCAATAACAAAATTTTTTGAAGAAAGCAATGTGAAATAAAAATTTAAAGGGATAAAAAATTCAGATCAGTGAGAGTGGTGGATTGGCTCCCACACCTTTCTTTTTGGGGAACTAAATTTGAACCAAATGTGCAATGCAACTGTTGGAGAGAGAAAAGTAAGATAATTTTTTTTGCTAATAGAGACGGTGGCCAGAGATTAAGAGTTAGATATTAATGTAAAATGAAGGTTATTAGTGAAGTGGTTGGGTGAGTTTTGGGGAAATGGTGTTATATAATAACTACTAGTTTGAAATCTTTAAATGCTACTTATGTCACTTTGATTCCAAATAAAAATAATAATAAAAGTGGTGGGATCAATATCAAGGATTTTTGCCATATTAGCTTCGTTGGAAATGTCTATATTCTTATTGGCAATGGTGTGGGCTAATCTCTTCACTTAAACCAAAAACAAAGTGTTGGATAATCGTTTAAATGTGCAATAGGTGTCTTGTGAGAGTCCGAAATGCTTTCATTCAAGGTTGGAAAATCCCTTATTTGGTGTTTATTGCCAATGAATGTTTTGATAGCATAGCATACTCAATAGCAGTGTTTTTAAAGTAATTTGTAACCTGGACACTGAAATGTTATATGACAAAGTTAACTAGGGCTATTTCATAAATCCATTAGACAGACTCACCCTGGTGAACATGGAGGAAGTAATACAACGTTGTGCAGGGTGGGGACTTAGCTGCATTTCAAGTTGGGAGAGAAAGTAAAGGGTTCACGGAAAATTCAAGCTGTGACTAAATTATATGCCAGCCATTAACCTAATACAACCTTCCATTTTTTTATTCAAGTTGTGTACAAAATTTAGGATAAAAAAAAAAAAAAAAAAAGTATTGACACAAACAGAGTTGATACACAATCACATGCATTCACAAATAAGCTTTAAAACGTCAATTACATCAACTAGAATATTAAATCCATCCCACAAACACCGATAATTTAATGGCAGTAAAGAGGCATAACAATTGAGCATTTGCCACTAATTAAACAAGTCAACATCAGTTGGGTAATAGACAAATAGATTAATAATGTAATAGATTATTCAAGGAAAAGATTTAATTCAATGAACAAAAGCAATACAAGCTAATTAGGCAGCAGCACATAGATAGAAAAGGAATCATAAGCTGGTCCTTTATGCTTCATTAAATATTCCTTTAATTTTTATTTTTTTATTAGTAAAATTTCTTTGAATAATGAAAAGAGATCACCCAAGAACAAAGGGGGCATACAATAGGTACACCAAACTAAGTGAATGCCATTCACATCAATAATACTTATTTTCAAATTTTGAACTATCCTCATTTATAGGTTTATTCATGCCCCTCAATAAGCTCAACCCAAAAAAATAAGTGAGCATTACCCTAAATAAATAAAGAGAGAAAAAAAAAATAAAGAAAAGAATCACTAAAACTCTACAAGGACATCTAACCAACACTTAGCAGACTAAAAAGAAAGTGTCTTATATATATATATATATATATAATATGGAATTTTATATTAAAAGGGAATTACCTCAGATACAAAGATGGACACAAAGTAAATCCCAAAGAAACACAAGAGAAAAAAGTTCCAGTCTAAGAGAGAGAGAATCAACAAAGTCTACAATAATGTATCTCACTATGACCCCAAAACAAAAGACAATTCAAACAAAGTTCATAGGAAAGATGATTTTGGGTGACTAGTGGCTTCCACAACCTCAAAAGTACGTAAGTTTCTTTCTCTACAAAATTCACAAAGGATATAAGTTCCATACAACCAAGGAGTAATTACTAAACCAATTGCTCCATCAAAATTCAAATGAGCCTTGGAGCTTTTGTGTTTCCTTTTTCCTATTTAGTTATATTAGTTTCTAGCTTAGTGTTTTTTTTTTTTTTTTTTTTTTTTAAAACAAAACAAAACCCTTAGCAAAATGTTATGAGTCAGCCAAAAGTTACATGGTTACAACAAATTTTAAATGTTTGGCATCATCCCATACTTTGTTGAATTTACATTAGTTCAAAACAACGCGTCATTTACAAAACACGCTATTTGAAGGCCATGGCAGATCATATCAGAAAAATCTTAGCAACCCTAATAAAATGATAAGAGTAAAAAAAAATTTGATATTGAATATGGATTAGATGTGACAAGTTCTGTGCATATAAAAAGATAATCACATCAGCCTTTCATTTATATTTGGTTTCCAGCTTGCAAATGTCTAATCTCATCATCAACGACAACCACAAACTTACATTTAACAGTTCTGACCACTCTTTATAGCAAGTCGATATCAAATTAACATCTGAAAGCAGTATATAGAGGTCTAAAAATGTTTACTTACAAGCAAAAGCTAAAATGTTGACTTGAATCAAGCTTATCTCTGCATTTCCTCTTCCTGCTCACTCCCCTTTTGGAAACTGCATCATTCGGTTTGTCAAGCAAGACAAGGTTCTCCATATAATTATCAACACAAAAATAGTATGGTCTCCCACAAATTCCCAAATTCTTAACTTGTTTGCTCTTAGGGTCATATGAAGATAGCTCCCAATGAAGTGGTAGTTCTGCCTCTACTAATATATTACCATTCTTCTGTAGACCTAATACCCTTATAAGTCCTCCGTAAAGATTAACAGTGAATAGTTTAGTCCAAGAATCAACAACACCGTACTCTTTCATCACCCAAATGGAACAGCAGTTGTTCACTGTGTGTCTATAAGTATCATGACATAAAAGAGAAAGCGATCCTCCAATTACTGAGGTATGAACATAATCACTCGTACGGAATGCACCATTTGGCACTGATATCTCACAAAAAACCTCATCACCTAAGTCAAATGACAAAACTAATGGACAAAAGTTATCATCCCTATCCTTCCCAACAAAATGGACAGCCCCATTTAAAGAAGCTGATGGTCGCCCCCAGTCATCAAAACTAATCCCGGGTGAAAAAGAGTCGCCAGCACTTGTTATTCTCCAAGATCCCTCATTAAGAGAGTAAACCTCGACCAGAGGCACTTTGGCCTCTTCAGTCCTTTTAGTTCCGCATCGAAATGCAATCCTCACCACCTTATAATCATTAGTCCGTGGATCAAACCCGAATGCCGAACGACACTTAACGCGGCCGTGCGTTTTGACAGTAATGCAAGGGTTTGGAAGGGTTATAAATTTTCTAATAGAGGGATTCCAAAGAACATAGCGCTCTAGTTCAAAAAGACTGAACAATCCATTCACGGAACCGATTAACATAAAATGGTTTATACGACTACTCGTTAGTGGGAAATCAATGTGTTGAATTTGATCAGATGAGGAGTCATTGTTATCGTCAATTAATTTGTAGTGCTCTAAATAGGGTTTATCAACGCAGTGCCTAACAATTAATTTGTTTGAGTTGGAAGAATTGGAGGAAAAGTGGGAATTGATGAAGGCAGGGGTTGTAATTAAAGAGTTCCATGATTTAGAAACGCACCTGAATCGAATTAGGGATTTGACGGGAAGTCTGTGCAGAATTTCCAGCACCACTTCCTCTGGGAGATAGTCTGACATTCCTAACCCTAACCCAATTTCAAGCTTTTCTGAAATTTTCGATTTGAAAAACTTGGGAATGGCGTAAACAGATAGAGATAGACAGTGTTCTGAAAACGATATCGCTTTGGTTGACTGTCTTTTTTTTTACTTTTTGAACTGTTTTGTTTTACCGGCAATTACTTTTTAATCAAACAAATTAGTGGCAAAGATTTTTGTAACTCTTATAAAAAATAAAAAATTAGGGCAAGACTCCCCCCATTGAAACCCTCTAATAATATCTTCAAGTTTTAGTAAGGACACCATCACACTCACACCAACATTTACTTTGGGCTTTGTATGAGTCGAGTCAATTTCAATTGGAATCAAGAAAGAGGAGACAATTGTCAAATCTCGTCAAAGACTTTAATTTTCCTCCTCATCTTGTCGGAGATCACAAGTAGAGATCACAAGATCTCAACTAGATTTGAGTAGAGATCATAATATTTTTGCCAAATCTAGGCAGAACCTTGGACAACAATGTGATTCTAGGTTGAATTCTTGGTAGAAATGTAGGATTCCAACAAGATTTCTAAGATATTTGGTGGTGGGTTGGTTGAGTAAGTTTATATTGAGTTTCAAAAGGGAGACCCACCACTTGACCTACTCCCAATGGGTTTTGGAGGACACTTGTCGCTAGAGATTGTAATGGGGCGGGGCGGGGCGGGGCGGGGTTGGAGGATGGGGTCTTCGTCCCTGCCTCGCATGGTTTTGTTTTACCTCATCCCCTCCTCGCTCAGCAAGACGGGAAAATCTTTCTCACCCCATCCGTGCCCCTTGGGGCCCCGCAAAGTCTCGTCTCACCTCGTAAAATTCTACTTTTTGTTAATTTGCCCTACAACTAGTACAAATATTTTTTAATAAAACCTATTTCATTAATAAAAATATACTTGAAATTACAACTAAATTTATTCTATCAAATCAAATTAATTTTTGGAAAAAATTGAATAATATATCCAAGTGTTTAACAAGACAATCACAAAAAAAAGAAAAAAAAAAAAAAAACTCATAGTATAACACACAAACAAAATAAAGGCAAAGAACTATATTAGGTAGAATAAAATAAACTAATATTGATATGTTTGTTTAAATTAGAGTATGAAAATTTTATAATTATAACCCTTAGCAACGTGAGACGGGGAGAGGTGGGGCGGGGCCAATCTAAAAAGTCTAAACCCATTCCCGCTTCGCCTCATGGTGCAAGGCAAAAATATTGCCCCATCCTCGCCCCATCACCTTTGTGGTATGGGAAAAATCCACACTGAGTGAAGCGAGGAAGGGTGGGACAAAATTGCCATCCCTACTTGTTGCCAACTGCCATAGTCATTGTTTTGGGTAGCGATTGACTCGAATTCGAGCAGCAAAGGTGGGTGGATTGTAGGTTACCAGTGGACAGCCTAGGTAAAATATAATTAACACCAATAAAATTTAGGCTAATACTAGTCTAGTTCAAAACATGCTTACTAAAAAAAATTGTAAAAATATGGATGTTTTAAGAAGAGAATTTAAGGTAAAGCGGACTTAAAAATAAGGGATAATAAGAAGAAAATTTAAATTTGGAGTATTTTTTTTCAATTGTATGCTATTAGCATTGGAGCTTAATAATAATTTTTTCTATATCATTATGAAGTATAATCCATAACTTTTTACATAGTATATTTGGTCATTGAACGTAACCATGTAATTAAGAACAATAACTCTAGGTGTACAAAATATTTCACAAAATATTTTACACCTACAGACAAATTGTTATTTGTAGATGATAAACACCTACCCACTCAACCATAGTGAAAAATATTGTTGTGATTATAGGACTACACAATAAAGAACATCCTATCATAACACAAAATTTACTAAAAATTCATTGAAGACTACTTCTAAACATACAACAAACTACTTTTCATATCAATCACTGATTTTACCAGTCTCAAATTAAGATCTTAATTTCACAACTATAGCAAAATATCATGACAGAATCTTAGTCCCACAATAAGGTCACGTTTTCCCATTTTTCGTTCATCAAAATAATAGGTCATGTTTCCTGATTTGCAGAAGGGGATCCTTGTTGTACTTGTGTCGCACTTTGATCTCTAGCATCACAAAACATGTCTCCAAACTAAAGGAAAAAAATGTCTATCTCATTTCTCGAGTTCTAGAGATTGGTCATTCCAAATTAACTAACTTTTACGTTCAGTAAATTTTGATTCTGCAGTCTCCATTATCTCAATTTGTGATATCAAAGTGGCTATTTTCTCTGTCTGATGCTGTATTATCGTCTCCAATTCAAATAGCAATGCCTCTTGTAGCTGGAGCGCTCTCCCGTCGTGTAGTATTGCCTCTTGTAGAGGCCTCTTGTTGATGTATTATTGTCTGTTGTTGATGTATTATGTCCAGTGGTAGCTCGTATACACTCGCATGTTGTAGTATCTCTTGTAGTAGGTGTTTTGCCTCTTGTAGCTGGCATATCTCTATCTGAAGTCAACCTAGAAATTTGGTAGCAGAAAATACACCAAAAGGCTTAGATGGTTGAGATACTAAAACGAATTGAACCACAAAGTAAAACCAATAATTATCATATAAGAAAGCAACCCATTATAGAAAATCCACAAAACCAACCATTTAAACAAGAGAAAAAGGAAGTTATGAAGATGTATATAGTTTTCAAATTTCGTGCTGATTAATCTCCAAAAGTACAAACGTATAAAGGGATGAGGTGGATGACCTTACCTACTCCAAATGTTTTAGGCATGAAGAAGAATCAACTTTAAGGGTGAATGACCTCATCTCAAAAAAGTGAATTCTGAGAGAGAATCCTCTCAGTCTTTTGGGCATACAGAAGCACCAAATAGAAGCACTACTAAAGAAACAATGAGATACAAAACCCTACTACAAAAATAACTAGAACCCCTAGACCCAAACATAAACACACATATCTCCAAAAAAAAAAAACAACTTAACATATCTCAAAAACCCAATGAAACCAAGTCAAAGTAATTGATAAAAGAAGAAAGAAAACCCTAGGGAAGAAAAGTACATGAAAAGCTCTAATTTGCTAGTGAGAATCGAACATAATCATAAAAATGGAAAATCAAAATAATGCATAAATTAATAAACAAAATTTGGAATAAAGCTATGTGAAATCAAAATTTAAGGAAAGAAAAGTGTAGATCATTGAGAGTGGTGGTCTTGGTGGATTGGCTTTCATTCCATTCTTTTTGGGGGCAAAAATTTGAAGCAAAGCACTAAGAATCAATGCAACACATTATCTTGAAAAAGAAGAAAAGAAATTACCATTATTATTTTTATCACAAGGAACCTCTTCAAGGCAGGGCCACTTCGTGTACCCCCATCCTGAGTAAACCCCGGATACACGACCTTACCCATAAGAACCGTGTATCGGGTAATCTCAAGACTCGAACTGGACAGCTTTAGCTAACTCGTGCAGGCATGTGCAATGCAATTTTTGAAATTTTATAAACATGTTCATCCAAGTCCCACTTGTTTCTTTAACCATTCTATTTTTATACACAACTTTTTTACCTCCCTTCAAATTTGAGCACCTTATTCATGTGTTTCCCCTTCCTTTATCCATTATTTTATATCTAATACAATCATCAAGTGTCACCAACCCATATTGTGTGGTTACACCCTCTCTTGATATTATTTTAAAATTCTACAAATTTACAATATCCCCTATCAATCTTTGGAATAATTATTAAATTTACCTAACTAATGTTAACCTATTTTAAACGTAAGTGTGACTCCCCCTACGCTGTTGTCCAAACAAAGAAAGCAGCCTTTTTGAAGCCTTCACATACCACATACACTTCTGGGGAGACGTCATGACCCTTTTTTCTCAAACAAAAAAATAAAGACATCTGCATATTCAGACATATAATGAACCAGCAAATAACTAATTGAGCAAACCAAGGTAAAAGTGAAGTAAAGCAACTTCTACTTCACTATTCATTATGGATATGTTTTCTTATATTTTCTAATCCCTTGGAAATGACCGTTGATGCTTAGAAAATAAATGCATTAATACTCTTCATTTATAAAAATCTTGTTCTTAACATATCTCAAGATACATTAATAACCTAGAAGTTGCCTTCTATGCTGGTGCAACATTTTTTACTAGTTTTTAAAACACTATCTTACAGGATTGGCCAAAGTTCCTACCACCAAAAGAACAGAAAATATTCCTGAAACTCACTTTCTTTCCCCTGATTATCCATGAAACAAACATAACCATATTGCTTACACTCTCATCATCTTCCTTTTATATAACATAACCATAGATCTGATTTTCACCATTGAGTAGACTTGACTGTGTAACAATCAAAAAACCCTATCCTATACTTTGTTTTATCAGTAAAATAAAATATTTACAGATTAGTTAAGGGGTGAGGCCCAATGACAATCCTATTCTATATGCATAGTTATATTTCAAAATTTTCTCGACAAAATCCTAATAAAATTCAAGTGAAAAGCCAAAATAAAATATTATTGAATAAGCTGAAGAAGGTCCAATTTATCCTCCCAGCACCATTAATATCAATAATCTTTCCATATCAACACACAACTAAAGTAACCCAATGCAGTGCGGAAGCTAAGTTTACATCATATATTCAGCTAAACAAAACAGTACCTATTTTTTTGGGCAAACCCCATTATTTATTACATTTTTGCAACAAACACTAAGGTTGTCACTAGGGTCACCCTGATGCAACTCCCACACTCAATACAATGTAATACATTTAATCAATCAAAACCCCTAACAAAATGTCATGATTCTACCTATAGTTAAATCGTTACAAAAACTTTTAAATGTTTGGGCCTCGTTTCTCTCTCTCTCTCTCTCTCTAGGTTATTCTTATATTTTGTGAATGTACATTGATACAAAATAACAAGTCATGTAAAAAACACAAAATCAGAAGGCAATGGCTGATCATATCAGAAGAATCTAAGCAAGTCTAATGAGACAGGAAGCGTAAAACACATTTTGATATTGAAAATGGATTAGTTGTGACAGGTTTAGCATATAGAAAAAAGATAATAACATCAGAATTTCTTTTATATTTACTGTTTCCATCTTGCAAATGTTCAATCTCATCGTCAATGACAACCACAAAATTGCATTTAACACTTCTGACCACTGTATATTCAACTGGCCACTTTATGCATGAAGAAGCAAACCAAAAATTACAATGGAAAACAAAAGAGAAAAGAAAACAATGAAGAAAAGAAAACTAATTAAAAAGTAGAGAGAACAAAGGAAAGAAGGGAAAGAATCACTAGATGTGAGTCCCCAAGTCCGAGACCAATCAAAAAGAGATCCACTAAAGAGGGCAAGCAACTGATCTATGGAACTTCTGACCACTCTTTATATCAAGCTGATAACAAATTAACATCTGAGAGCAGTATATTGAGGTCTGAAAATATTTACTTATAGCCACATAGCAGTATCTAGTATATACCAGGAAAAAGGTAGAATTGAGAAAAGTAAATGCTGAAATTTTGAGTTGAATCAAGCTTTTACCTGCACTTCCTCTTCCTGCACGCTCCCCTTTTGGAAACTGCATCATTTGGTTTGTCAAGTAAGACAAGGTTCTCCACAAAATTATCAACATGAAAATAGTGCGGCCTCCCACAAATCCCCAAACTCTTTATTTTAAAAAAAGAAAAAAGGAAATTACCATTATTATTTTTATCACAAGGAACCTCTTCAAGGCAGGCCCATCCTGAGTAAACCCCGGATCTCAAGACTCGAACTGGACAGCTTTAGCTAACCCATGCAGGCATGTGCAATGCAATTTTTGAAAATTTATAAACATGTTTATCCAAGTCCCACTTGCCTTCTTTAACCATTCTATTTTTATGCAGAACTTATTTACCTCCCTTAACATTTGAGCACCTTATTCTTGCATTTCCCCTTCCTTTATCCATTATTTTATATCTGATACAATCACCAAGTGTCACCAACCCATATTGTGTGGTTACACCCTCTCTTTATATTATTTTAAAATTTTACAAACTTACAATATCCCCTTTCAATCTTTGGAATAATTATTAAATTTACCTAACTAATGTTAACCTATTTTAAATGTAAGTGTGACTCCCCCTATGTTGTTGTCCAAACAAAGAAAGCGGCCTTTTTGAAGCCTTCACATACCACATACACTTCTGGGGAGACGTCATGGCCCTTTTTTCTCAAACAAAAAAATAAAGACATCTGTATATTCAAACATATAATGAACTAGCAAATAACTAATTGAGCAAACCAAGGTAAAAGTGAAGTAAAGCAACTTCTACTTCACCATTCATTATGGAGATGTTTTCTTAAATTTTCTAATCCCTTGGACATGACCACTGATGCTTAGAAAATAAATGCATTAATACTCTTCATTTATAAAAATCTCGCTCTTAACATATCTCAAGATACATTACTAACCTAGAAGATGCCATCTATGCAGGTGCAACATGTTTTTACTAGTTTCTAAAACGCTATGTTACCAGATTGGCCAAAGTTCCTACCACCAAAAGAACAGAAAATATTCCTGAAACTCACTTTTTTTCCCCTGATTATCCATGAAACAAACATAACCATAGTGCTTACACTCTCATCATCTTCCTTTTATATAACATCACCATAGATCTGATTTTCACTATAGAGTAGACTTGACTGTGTAACAATCAAAAAATCCTATCCTATACTTTATTTTATCAGTAAAATAAAATTTTTATAGATACATTAAGGGGTGAGGCCCAATGACAATCCTATTCTATATGCATAGTTCTATTTCAAAATTTTCTCGACAAAATCCTAATAAAATTCAAGTGAAAAGCCAAAATAAAAAATTATTGAATAAGCTGAAGAAGGTCCAATTTATCCTCCTAGCACCATTAATATCAATAATCTTTCCATATCAACACATAACTAAAGTAACTCAATGCAGTGCAGAAGCTAAGTCTACATCATATATTCAGCTAAACAAAACAGTACCTATTTTTTTGGGCAAACCCCATTATTGATTACATTTTTACAACAAACACTAGGGTTGTCACTAGGGTCACCCTGATGCAACTCCCACACTCAATACAATGTAATACATTTAATCAATCAAAACCCCTAACAAAATGTCATGATTCTACCTATAGTTAAATGGTTAAAAAACTTTTAAATGTTTGGGCCTTGTTTCTCTCTCTCTCTCTCTCTCTCTCTCTCTCTCTCTCTCTCTCTCTCTCTCTCTAGGTTATTCTTATATTTTGTGAATGTACATTGATACAAAATAACAAGTCATGTAAAAAACACAAAATCAGAAGGCAATGGCTGATCATATCAGAAAAATCTAAGCAAGTCTAATGAGACAGGAAGCGTAAAACACATTTTGATATTGAAAATGGATTAGTTGTGACAAGTTTAGCATATAGAAAAAAGATAATAACATCAGAATTTCTTTTATATTTACTGTTTCCATCTTGCAAATGTTCAATCTCATCATCAATAACAACCACAAAATTGCATTTAACACTTCTGACCACTGTATATTCAACCGGCCACTTTATGCATGAAGAAGCAAACCAAAAATTACAACGGAAAACAAAAGAGAAAAGAAAACAATGAAGAACAGAAAACTAATTAAAAAGTAGAGAGAACAAAGGAAAGAAGGGAAAGAATCACAAGATGTGAGTCCCCAAGCCCGAGAACAATCAAAAAGAGATCCACTAAGGAGGGCAAGCAACTGATCTACGGAACTTCTGGCCACTCTTTATATCAAGCTGATAACAAATTAACATCTGAGAGCAGTATATTGAGGTCTGAAAATATTTACTTATAGCCACATAGCAGTATCTAGTATATACCAAGAAAAAGGTAGAACTGAGAAAAGTACATGCTGAAATTTTGAGTTGAATCAAGCTTTTACCTGCATTTCCTCTTCCTGCACGCTCTCCTTTTGGAAACTGCATCATTCGATTTGTCGAGTAAGACAAGGTTCTCCACATAATTATCAACATGAAAATAGTGCGGCCTCCCACAAATCCCCAAACTCTTAACATGTTGGCTCTTAGGGTCATATGAAGAGAGCTCCCAATCACTTGGTAGTTTTGCCTCCACTAATATATTGCCATTCTTCTGGAGACATAACACCCCTATAATTTCTTTGTTGAAATCAACGGTTAACAATTTAGTCCAAGAATCAACAACGCCATACTCTTTCATCACCCAAATGGCACAACATTTGTTGGCAACAAACCTATCATCATAAAATAACAGAGAAAGCGATCCCCCAATTACCGAGGTTTGAATATTACTCCAACTGAATGCACAATTTGGCAATGACATCAAGCGAAAAACCTCATCACCCAAATCAAACGACAAAATTAACGGACGACTGCGATTGTCCTTATCATATACCGCAAAATGGACAGCCCCACCTAAAGAAGCTGCGGGTCTATGCCAATCAGAAAAACCAATACCCAGCGGAAAAGAGGCACTAGTTAATTTCCAATAGTCCTCATTAAGAGAGTAAGCCTCAATTAGAGGTGGTTTGGCATTTTCAGATGGAAATGCAATTCTCACCAACTTATAATCATTAGTCCGCGGATCAAACCCAAATGCCGGACGACACGTAAGGCGGCCGTGCGCTTTGACAGTAATGCAAGGTTTTGGAAGGGTGATAAATTTTCTAATAGAGGGATTCCAAAGAATAAAGCGCTCTTGTTCAAAAAGACTGAACAATCCATTCGCGGAACCAATTAACCTAAAATGTTGGATACGGCGACTCGTGAGTGGTAACTCGATGTTTTGAATTTGATCAAACGAGTCATTGCTATCGTCAATTAATTTGTAGTGCTCTACGTAGGGTTTATCGAGGCAGTGCCTAACGATTAATTTGTTGGAATTGGAGAGAAGTGAATGTGATCGAGTGAGATGGGAATTGATGAAGGCCGGGGTTGTGATTAGAGAGTTCCATGATTTTGAAACGCACCTGAATCGAATTAGGGATTTCACGGGTAGTCTGTGCAGGATTTCCAGCACCACTTCCTCTGGGAGATAGTCTGACATTCCTTACTTGAAAAAGCAATTGTTGCTTTTGGTTCGACTGTCTCTGTTTTTCTACACAGCGGTTGTATCTCTAACCGGCAAGTCAATTGTCATATCTTGTAATTTTACTTTCCCTCTATTTTTTCTAGAAAACTTTACTTTCCCGCTCAAAAGAGATAATTTAGCGCCCTGTTTTACTTTTTACATTTATCTTGTAAATTGTAGTTATTTTTAATTTAAATTCATAATCTAAATTATTTTTTCCCTCACTTGTTACAACCAATAAGTAATAATATCTTATTGCCTAAGTTATGAAAATATTATAAACGTAACATTTCTTGTATCACTGTCATCAATACAATTCAAATATTCATTTAAGAAATAGTTGAACTTGAAGCTATTATATTACATTTTCTGTCACATTAATTTGTAAATTAATGAATTAAAACTTGTAATATTTTAAACTTTTTCCAACAAAATTACGGAAAAGATTCCCAATTATTATTTTTTAAATCTTCACTATTTAAACCATCCGAATCTTTTCAAGTTTTAATCATAAGACACTTATAAAATTTATTTGATTTTTTTTTTTGAATTAAAATAGAAAGATTTGAATGGAAGGGGATTCTTTCTAAGAAAGTTAATTTGTGCTCCTCTTTTGCAGTGATTAAAGTGCATTAATACTTTATTAAATAATGTTTTTATATGATTGTTAAAAAATAAGTCAAATTCTGCACATATATCCAAGAAAGTGCACACAAGTACAATAAATTTATGTGTGTAAAATGAATTAGGAGAGGGAGAGAGTAAGTTGATAATATTTTTTTATTTGAGAGAGAGAGCTAAAAATAATATTAAATAGTAATACTTAAATATGAATTGTGTGGTTTTAAGGATGAATACACAAGACAACTAATTTTAGATTATAAGCATACAACCGTTGGGCATTATCATGGTGGATAGCAATTAATGCTATCTACGGGTTGGATCGGATCGGGTTTGGGCTCAACCCGAATCTGACCTAACCTAATCGAGTGGAGTAGCCATCAACTTGTCGTTGATCGAGAGACTGATTGGGTTAGGTGGGTCAAACCTCCAACGAGTGGCAAGCAGGTCGGTTGGAGTCAAAGATTTGAGAAAATAGCAAAACATCTGTGACATTTGGCTAGAATTGATTGAAATCTCATTGGATCTACCTAATATCTCACGCGAAATCTAGATATTTTTGCTCTAGAATTTGGAAATTTTCACAGGAAAATCTTAGTACGTTGGTCAGTTCAGGTTTTTGGGGGAGGAAAACCAAAACCAACCTACCGAAGTTGGTTTCTTGAGATAAAGACTTGCTGCTGATTTCTGGAGTAGTCGAGTCGGACAGTGTCGGATTAGATCCGGTCGATTTCTTCAGGTGGGTTGGGTCTTCAGAATTCGGATGGGTTGGACAACCCTAATAGCAATCTCAATCTAAGAGAAAAAATTATTGCTGCCCAATTGGTCAATTTATGAAATAAAATTTTATAATTTGGTATCTGCTAATTTGTTGGGCATTATTATGGATAGCAATTTTAGAATTTAAAGGGCATTATTAGCAAACTTTAGAATTTTAGGCCTAGTGATAAATCTTTATCTGAATAAGGTAGTAGTAGATTATTATTGTTATTTTCTTGTACTCAAATTGATCCCTATGTTTTAGGATAGGGATTAGATCCTATGTTCTAAGATTTGTTGATGAGGTTATCTCATACCTAATTATTTATGTACATTAAATACATCAATGAAAATAAAGCAGAAAATTAATAAAGAAATGTCTATTTCCTCTCTTTAGTTCAGGAGATTGGTCATCTTGAAATAATTAACTAACTTTTACCTTTAGTAATTTTCTTGGTTCACAACATAAAAGGCTTGCTAGAGAGTCAAAGAAATTTGAAGAGTGAAAATACATTGCAAAATTAAAAAAAAACAAGAGGGATGATGGTTTGTGTTAATCTTGGGTTTTTGTTGGCCTAGTACTTCTGATTCGGTTATTGATGGAGTACAAGTGATGAACTAATGCATTTTGAGCAGTAATATAATGTTTGAAGTGTGTAATGTGACTTCTAATTTAAAGTGATCTAAACTAGTTTTATGAATTATGCAATGTTATGGATTGTTGGCCTAAAGTTTTGAATTAACTAATATTTTGGTGTACGCAAATTGTAAACTTATGGATTGTGAAATGTGTGCACAATAGGCTATAAGAAATTACAATTCAGCTAGACGTATTATTTGCTGATGAATGTAAATTCAACTGAAAATCTAATAGTAGATTGTCTTGGCTTAGTAAATATTGTTTGAATATTTCTCGAATTTTATTGACCACACATCCTCTTCGTCTTCTACAAATATATATATTTAAGGGAACTTATTTTTTGAGAAACATATATGTTTAAGGGAACTAAACAGGAGTCTTTCAGTGAGTTAAGAGTGATAATAACTTTGATAGTTCCAGTGGCAAATTTTAATCTATAACAGTTCACAACGCAATTGGTTTCTACCATCATTCTAAAAGAATATAATCCAATGGGCAGTATCGTTTAACACGCAAATAATATGAAAACATAAGAAAGCATTCTAAATTCCACAACCATGAACATAAACCAGCTGAACATAAATTGGGCATAATCATGAACATGAATTTCACAACATAATTTTAACTAACTGAATTTAGTTTCCACCTACTGATCAAAAACAAAAGCTGTGACCTATTGACATTGTTCAGTTACTGTCATATACAGAGAATTTGGTGTTATGGATTGTTCCCTGGACACATCACAAAACACATAAAAATAACTACATCCCATATAGACTTCAACTGAACACTTTTTTCTTTCCATCTTCTTTTCTTGAAGTTGATGTTGTCCCATCCTTGGCACTCTCACCTTTCACTTGGCCTCGCATAGGCCAGTGGCGGAGCTAGAATTTGAGTTGAGGGGGGGCAAAACTTGTATAAGATATATGCATTTTATGCACATATATCTTATGTATTTAAAAAGAAAAAAAATAGAAACAACAAATATGTTAAGTAGCTAAGGTGATTTTGTTCCATTAATGATTAGAAAAACAAGTATAAAATATATATACATATATTTCATTTTTCACAACTTCATCAGCAACCAAAACGAGTCAATTAAAAAAAAAAAAAAAAACCAACGACTGTTCTCACCTTCAAAACTGAAAATAAAAATGATAGTATCAAAAAAAAAAAAAAAATTTTTGGGTGGGCTAGGGGGGGCAGTGGCCCCCCCTCGACCCCCCCTGGCTCCGCCTCTGGCATAGGCTGATGTCCCATTCTCTTTGCATCTAAACTATCAAACCAGAAATAATAAAACAAAAAAATTTAGTTATGAATATGAAGATACAAATTATGATCACATTTAGCATACATTATTTACATATAGTTTTTGCCTTTTGTTAGGAGCAATTGTTGATGGGTCATCAGTTTCAATTGGCTTCTTCTTTGCCTTCTTTTTATAAATTTCTCTTGTTGGGTTTTTTGGTTCTTTGCAGGTCCTTGCATATGATCCCATGCATAACAATTCCCACCTCTTACTGCTAGCCCCTTCCTAATGATTCTATAAGAATGCTTGTAAAAGTCAATGTTGACTTATCAAAAATAATTATTGCTTGACTACATAACGAAACAGTTAAAATATATATATATATAAAATAAGGCATAACAAACAAACATTGGACACACCAGAGTTAATAAGAGGCAAGATAAAGAAGAAATTGAGAGAAAGTCCAAGAGAGTTTACTGTGTCTAAACTACTAGCCGAATATTTTGTTGCAATACCAACAAAAAGAAAAATACCAAAGAAATATTATTAAAGAGATTAGAGGGGAAACTCATAATTGAAAAATGCAACAAAAGAGTACTTAAAAATTACAAAAGCATAGTTGATTTGCAAAACTTAAGACTCAAAAGGAATTAACTTCAAACTAGTATGAAATGAGGAATTGAACCAGAATTCAGCTAATGGTAGCCAAGAAGCCCACTGATGAGGTCTATCACTGGTGAAAGCCCTTAATTATTGCTCCAAACTCTTATTCACAATCTCAGTCTGCCCATCTGTTTGAGGATGGTAGGTAGTGGACATAGCCAAAATAGCGCCTTGCAATCTAAACAACTCAGACCAAAACAGGGAAGTAAAAGTGGCATCCTTATCACTCACAATGGAAGAGGGCATACCATGTAGTTTAAAAATATGTTGCATGTAAAGAAAAGCAATCTTTGCTGCACTATATGGATGTGAAACAGGAACAAAATGCACATACTTTGTTAATCTGTCCACCACCACCAAAATAATCTCAAACCCCATAGACTTAGGAAGGCCCTCCACAAAGTCTAAGCTCACATCAGTCCAAGGTGTAGTAGGGATAGACAGTGGTTGAAGCAAATCCAGCTGGAGAAAATGTATCAGACTTGATCCTCTGGCAATTATCATATCTCTGATGAACTAATTGAGGTCAGACTTCATCCCATGCCAATAAAAGTCACTCTTGGCCCTCTGATAAGACTTCAAGAACCCAGAATGTCTAGCCAAGGGGCTGATGTGGACGTGATGCAAAAACTGAAGCTTAAGAGGACAAGATGGACCAATGTAGAACCTGCCCTTGTAGAATAAGACCCCATTCTGAAAAGTCAAGTCCTTAGGTGCAATACCAGCTTAGACAACAGTAATGAGCTGTTGGACAGACTAGTAACTTAGAAAACACTAAGGCACCTGCTAATTCATCTGATAACTCATCAACAACTGGAATTGGAAATTTGTCTTTACTAGTAGCTTTATTGAGAGCCCTATAGTCTATACACATACACCAGCTACCATCAACTTTCCTCACAAGCAAAACAGGTGAAGAAAATGGACTCTGGCTTGGCTGGATTGACCCTTCTTCTAACAATTCATTCACTATCTTTTCAATTTTAGATTTTTGGAAATAAGGGTACCTGTATGGTCTTTCACAAATAGGCAGGGTGCCCTCCTTGAGATTGATGCTATGCTCATGGCCTTTGATAAGTGGCAGGCCAGTAGGAACAGCAAAGACTGGTGGAAGGTGTGGTTGGACAAATAGAACAGGATCTGTAGCAGTTATTTGCAGCACTAAGCCTTTTCTAGTTAACCCACTAAAAAGCTTGTTAGCATCAGAAATGGTAGAGGAAGCAGGCTATAACCTTTGAAGGAATACACTATTTCCTAAATATAGGAACTTCATAGTCAACAGTTAAACCTTGAAAACCGGCTTACAAGGGGAGGGTGCCCAAGAGCTTATAAACACATGGTTAAGCTTATACTTAACCAATGTGGGACACTAGGATCATAACATACCACCACACTCCACAACCGATGTTCATGACGACTCACTCTAGCGACACTAACCCGTTGGTAGCCCTTTCTCTTTTTTGGTGGCTCCACTCAACTATCAGTAATTTTAATCTAGCCTCTAAGTCCCCCCTTCCAAGATCCGACTACAAAGCCGCAACCCATTTGATCTCATACTCAATGAACTACACCTGATTAATAGGGGTGATGGATGGCTTTGATACCAAATGTTAAGGTTTTGCTAGTGAATTGGGGTAAAAATGGTGTTGGTCACTTCAAGGGGACCTGATCTCCACGGAAGATTAGAGAGAGATAGATAAAAGAATAAGCAATGTATTATTCATCAATCAATGAATGAATCTGTTATAATGGTTCATCTCTTATACCCGTGGGTCATCCTAACTAACTCACAGTGCAGTACAACTAACTCACACTCTTAACCACCCATCACTCTATTAACTAGTGTGGTAATCTTAACCCAATAGCAACTAACTAGTAACTACCTATTTGTTACAAACATTAAAGCTTACATGTGTAATTACAATGCAATTGGAATATAGATTCTTAACATTATAATACCACTAGGCATTATCATGGTGGATAGCTATTAGGGCTGTCCATGGGTTAGGTCGGATCAGGTTTGTGCCCAACCCACATCCGACCCAACCTAATCGGGTGGAGTAGCCATCAATTCGCCGTCGATCAAGAGACTGATCGAGTTGGGTGGATCAGACCAACAAGTGGTGGACGGGTCAATTGGAGTTAGAGATTTGAGAAAAAAACAAAACGTTTATGAGATTTCATCAAAACCAATTGAAATCTCACTGGATCTACCTAATATCTCACCGAAATCTGGAAATTTTTGTGCTAGAATCTAGAAATTTTCACAGGGAAATCTTAGTATGTTGGTCAATTCAGGTTTTTGGGGAGGAAAATTGAAACCGACCTACCGAAGTGGTTTTTGGGGGTAAAGACTTGCTGCCGACTGCCAGAGTAGTCGAGTTGAACGGCGTCAGATTGGATCCGGTCGGTTTCTTTGGGTGGGTTAGGTCTTCGGAATTCGGATGGGTTGGACAACCCTAATAGCAATCTCAAACTAATAGAAAATATTACTGCTGCCCACTTGGTAAATTTAAGAAAGAAAATTTTATAATTTGATATCTGCTAGGTAATTTGCTGGGCATTATTAGAATTTTAGGCCTAGTGATAAATCTTTATCTGAATAAGGTAGTAGTAGATTATTATTGTTATTTTCTTGTATTCAAATTGATCTTTATGTTTTAGGATAGGGATTAGTTCCTATGTTCTACGATTTGTTGATGGGGTTATCTCGTACTTAGTTATTTATGTATGTTAAATGCACCAATGAGAATTAAGCAGAAAATTAATCAAAAATGTCTATTTCCTCTCTCTAGTTCAGGAGATTGGTCATCTCGAATTAATTAACTAACTTTTACATTCAGTAAATTTCTTGGTTCACAACATAAAAGGCCTGCTAGAGAGTCAAAGAAATTTGAAGAGTGAAAATACATTACAAAAATAAACAAACAAGAAGGATGACGGTTTGTGTTAATCTTGGGTTTTTGTTGGCCTAGTACTTCTGATTCAGTTATTAATGGAGTACAAGTGATGAACTAATGTATTTTGAGCAGTAATATAATGTTTGGGGCGTGTAATGTGACTTCTAATTTAAAGTGATCTAAACTAGTTTTATGAATTATGCAATGTTATGGTTTGTTGGCCTAAAGTTTTGAATTAACTAATATTTTGGTTCATGTAAATTGTAAACTTATGGATAGTGAAATGTGTACACAATAGGCTATAAGAAATTACAATTTAGCTAGACGTATTATTTGCTGATGAATGTAAATTCAAATGAAAATTTAATAGTAGATTGCCCTGGCTTAATAAATATTTTGTGATTATTTCTCGAATTTTATTGACCACACATCCTCGTCCTCTTCCTCTTCTACAACTATGTATGTTTAAGGGGACTTTATTTTTTGAGAATCTATAACAGTTCACAATGCAATTGGTAGAATTTTTAGGGCTTCTACCATCATTCTAAAAGAAAATAATCCAATGAGCAGTATTGTCTAACACGGAAATAATATGAAAACATAATATTAAGGAAGCATTCCGAATTCCACAACCAGGAACATAAACCAGCTGAACAGAAATTGGGCATAATCATGAACATGAATTTCACAACATAATTTTAACAAACTGAATTTAGTTTCCACCTACTGATCAAAAACAAAAGCTGTGACCTACTGACATTGTTAAGTTAATGTTATATACAGAGAATTTGGTGTTATGGATTGTTCCCTGAATACATCAACAAACACATAACAGTTACTACATCCCATCCAGCCTTCAACTGAACACTTTTTTATTTCCCTCTTCCTTTCTTGAAGTTGATGTTGTCCCATCCTTGGCACTCTCACCTTTCACTTGGCCTCACAAAGGCTGATGTCCCATTCTCTTTGCTTCTAAACTATCAAACCAGAAATAATAAAACAAAAAATTTAGCTATGAATATGAAGATACAAATTACGATCACATTTGGCTTACATTATTTACATTAAGTTTTCGCCTTTTGTTAGGAGCAATTGTTGATGGGTCATCAGTTTCAATTGGCTTCTTCTTTGCCTTCTTTTTATAAATTTTTCTTGTTGGGTTTTCTTGTTCTTTGCAGGTCATTGCATTATGACCCCATGCATAACAATTCCCACATCTTACTGCTAGCCCCTCCCGAATGATTCTATAAGGATGCTTGTAAAAGTCAATGTTGACTTATCAAAAATAATTATTGCTTTACTATATAACGAAACAGATAAAATATATATAAAAAAAATAAAGCATAACAAACAAACATTGAACACACCAGAGTTAATAAGAGGCAAGATAAAGAAGAAATTGAGAGAAAGTCCAAGAGAGTTTACTGTGTCTAAACTACTAGCTGAGTATTTTGTTGCAAAACCAACAAAAAGAAAAATACCAAACAAATATTATAAAAGAGATTAGAGGGGAAACTCAGAATTGAAAAATGCAACAAAAGAGTACTTAAAAATTACAAAAGCATAGTTGATTTGCAAAACTTAAGGCTCCATGCATGCATCAAAATGAAACCCAAGAGCATATACCTAAACAGTATTAAACTTTATAAATGATCAATAATTCTGGCTTCAAATCCATAACCAAATTTGAGGTCCAAAAAAAATCCCAAAGAAGAGTACAATAGCCAATTTGTACTTAATCCCACATACCTCTAACTACCTTAATCCCAATTGGTTACAATGCCACCTTATTGACCTCAGCACTAAAATGCTTTTGATGAAACAGATGCTGTGAAATTGCTTAAAATTTTGTAATAATTTACCTTTCCTTCACCATTTCCAAATCCACACAATCAACTATTTGAAGCAGAGAAAAAGGAAGTTATGAATATGGATGCAACTAAGTCGTCAAATTTCTTGCGGATTAAGCTGCTAAATTACAGACGTATGGAGGGATGAGGTGGATGAGATTTTACCTCAGAATGAATTCAGAGGAAGAATCCTCTAAATCTTGTGGGCATGAAGAAGATTCAAATTTAAGTGTGAATGACCTCATTTCAGTTAATGTAAATTCAGAGAGAGAATCCTCTTGATTCTTTTGGGCATGAAGAACCATCATATAGACACATTACCCCAGAAAAAGAAAAAGAAAAAAGAAAAAGAGGTACAAAAACCTACTACGGAAAATAACTAGAAACCCAAACCCAGAAGGAAATACATCTCTCTATCATCAACTTAACAAATCTCAAAAACCCTATATAGCCAAGTAGAAGCAATTAATAAAAGAAGAAAGAAAACCTGGGGACCAAAGGTACCAAAAAAGCCCTAAGTGGCTAGTGAGAATCAAACCAAATCATAAAAAATAGAAAATAAAAACAACGCATGAATCACTAAACAAAATTTGGAAGAAAACCATGTGAAATCAAAATTTAAAGAAAGAAAAGTGCAGATAATTGAGGGTGGTAGATTGGCAGCTTCCGTACCTTTCTTTATGGGGACCTAAAATTGAAACAAAGCAATTAGTAAAAGGTGCAATGCAACTGTTAAAGAGAGAAGAGTAAGATAAATTTTCTTGCTACAAAAGATGGTGGACAGATACAAAGTGTTAGAGAACAACGCAAAATAAATGAAGGTTATTACTGAAGTGATAGAGTGGGTTTTGAAGAAATGGAGCCCTATAATAACTTCAAGTCTGAGAAATCTTTGAATTCTTTTTATGTTGCTTTGATTCCAAGAAACTAAGTGGTGGCATCAATATCAAGGATTTTCTCCATGTTAGCTTGGCTGGAAACGTCTATATGCTTATGGAAAGTGTAGGCTGATCTGTTAAATGTATGATAGGTGTCTTGTGTTAGACCCAAATGCTTACAATGAAGGTTGGTAAACCTTTATTTGGTGTTTATTGCCAATGAAAGTCTTGATAGAAAACTTGATAGCAGTGTTATTGTGGTAATTTGAAAGTTGAACACTGAAATGATATATGATCATGTTAACTAGGCAATTTCATATATGTAGACAAACTCAATTTTGGTGAAAATGGAGGAAGTGGGTTTGGTTTTTCTATTTGGACAATTGGTTCTCAGTCATGGTTAATAGTAGCAGAATTGGCTTTTCCAATAGTTCAAGAGAACTAAGTCAAGGAGACCCTATATCCATGCTTATTTTAATTTTGGTTATGAAAGTACATAATGGGACGTTACACAATGTTGTAGCCTGCATTTCAAGTTGGGGAAGAAAGTAAGAGGGTTATGGAAACTCTCCTCTTTTGTTTGTTTGTGATACAATACTACGCAGTACATGGGTTGTTAAAGTCATTGAAAAGTACGAGTCCAAAAAAAGTCTATCTCCTATTTTCTTAATTTGACAGCTTCCACTTTACAGCTTTTCTCTACAACCATCCCACCTAAAATCTATTGTTCTTATTCCCTGTATCTCACAATTTATATTTAGCATGCTTAGTTTCTCTAGATTTGTCATCTACCCACTTAGTCTTCAAGACTATCTTCTTTACCCACACCCCTACATTAAAGTATGGGACCACTTGCCCATTTCTCACTGCACCTACGTCCAATGTTCATTCAGGAAGGAGGTTTGGGTTTTTGAAGCTTGGTTTGTTTCAATCAAGCCTTGCTTGGTAAGTGGCTTTGGTGACATTTGACTGAGAAGAATGCCTACTGGTGTGTAGTAATTGCTTCAAAATATGGTAGCATGTGGGGTAAGTGGATGATAGATGAGTCACTGGTGTCAGTGTCCCATGGGGTTAGCTTATAGAAATACATTCAAAACGGGTGGAATAGGCTGGTCCAGATTTTAAAGTTTGTCGTGGTGAGTGGTGCTAATATTCTTTTTTGGTTCGATTGTTGTTGTGAGGACATGATGCTTTCTGAACCTATTCCAGTTGGCCAGGGATAAAAATGCTGCTGTGGCAGATGTAATGCAGTCACAGAATGGGTCCGTTTTTCGAAATGACATATTTACAAGGCCCTCTGAAGACTGGGAGTTGGAATCTATGCGGTCTTTCTTCAACTATTGATATTCTGCAAAAATAGGAGCTGCAGAGGATCTTTTTAAGATGGTCCCACTGACCACAAGTGGAGGTTTTGAGGTTAAATCTTATTATAAAGCTCTATCTCCTACTGGTTATTATTCTTTTCCTTGGAAGCCTATATGGAAGGCAAAGGTCCCAAGGAAGATAAATTGCTCTACATGGACAACCACTGAGGGGAAAATTTTAACCATGGATAATCTCCATGTGCAAGGATTGTGTGTGGTAGATTGGTGTTCCGTGTGTAAACAGAGTGGTGAGTCTGCTGATCACCTGTTATTCCATTGTTGTTTTGCTATGATATATGGTCAATGGTGTTTGGTATGTTTGGGTTAGTTTGGGTGATGCCTCAGAGTGCTCTGGCCTCCTGGAGTGTTGAACAGGGAGGTTTGGCCATCGTCAAAATACAGTTATTTGGGGTTCTATACCGTCATGACTCTACCTACAGTTACATGGCTAATACAACTTTTAAATGTTTGGCATCATCCTATACTTTGTTTAATTTACATTGAAGCAAAACATTTCATGAACAAAACAGAGTATCAAAAGGCAAAGGCAGATCATATCAGAAAAATCTTAGCATGTCTAGTGAAATGGAAAGAGTAAAACACATTTGATGTGACAAGTTCAGTGTAAGAAAAAGGGATCAATCTTTCATTTATATTTACCAATTCCAGCATGCAAAACAAAGGAATTGTATTTTAAAATTCTGACCACTCTTTTGATAACAAATTAACATCCAAAAACAGTATATTGAGGTTTGGAACTTCATGTTTACTTAAAACCACACCATAGTATCTAGTATACACCAAGAAGTAGATAAAACTGAGATAAGCAAATGCTGAAATTTTGAGTTAAATCAAGCTTATACCTGCATTTCCTCTTCCTGCTCACTCTGCTTTCGAAAACTGTCTCATTTGGTTTGTCGAGTAAGCCAAGGTTCTCCATATAATTATCAACATGAAAATTGCATGAACTCCCACAAATCCCCAAATTCTTAACTTGTTCACTCTTAGGGTCATATGAAGAGAGCTCACAACGACATGGTCTTGATAATTTTGCCTCCACTAATATATTACCATTCTTTTGGAGACCTAATACCCTTATAATTTTTCCTCCTCTGTTGAGATTAACAGTGAACTGTTTAGTCCAAGAATCAACAACTCCATACTCTTTCATCACCCAAATGGCACAACACTTGTACTCTGCATACCTACCACAATAAAATAATATAGAAAGCAAACCCCCAATTACTGAGGTATGAACACTGTTAGTCCTGTTGGATATACCTTTTGGCAATGATATCACATGAAAAACCTCATCAAGCAAATTAAATGACAAAAGCAATGGGCCACCGGGCTTGTATTCATATTCTGCTGCAAAATGGACAGCACCATTTAAAAAAGCTGCTGAATTATGGTGACAATCAGTAACCTTAATACCAGGAGGAAAAGAGGCACTAGGAATTCTCCAACACCCCTCATTGAGAGAGTAAACCTCAATTAGAGGTGGTTTGGCCTCTTCAGACATATTAATTCGATTAAGTAGCTAGTGAGAATCGATCCAAATCATAAAAAATAGAAAATAAAAACAATGCATGAATCAATAAATAAAATTTGGAAGAAAACCATGTGAAATCAAAATTTAAAGAAAGAAAAGTGTAGAAAATTGAGGGTGGTGGATTGGCGGCTTCCATACCTTTCTTTATGGGGACCTAAAATTGAAGCAAAGCAATTAGTAAAATGTGCAATGCAACTGTTAGAGAGAGAAGAGTAAGATAAATTGTCTTGCTACAAAAGATGGTGGACAGATACAAAGTGTTAAAGAACAATGCAAAATAAATGAAGGTTATTACTGAAGTGATAGAGTGGGTTTTGTAGAAATGGAGCCCTATAATAACTTCAAGTTCAAGAAATCTTTGAATTCTTTTTATGTCGCTTGGATTCCAAAAAACTAAGTGGTGGCATCAATATCAAGGATTTTCTCCATGTTAGCTTGGCTGAAAACGTCTATATGCTAATGGAAAGTGTACGCTGATCTGCTAAATGTAGGATAGGTGTCTTGTGTTAGACCCAAATGCTTACAATGAAGGTTGGCAAACCCTTATTTGGTGTTTATTGCCAATGAAAGTCTTGATAGAAAACTCGATAGTAGTGTTTTTGGTGGGGTAATTTGAAAGTGGAACATTGAAATGATATATGATCATGTTAACTAGGCCATTTCATATACGTAGACAGACTAGATTTTGGTGAAAGTGGAGGAATTGGGTTTGGTTTTTCAATTTGGACAATTGGTTCTCAATCATGGTTAATAGAAGCAGAATTGGCTTTTCCAATAGTTCAAAAGAACTAAGTCAAGGAGACCCTATCCCCATGCTTATTTTAATTTTGGTTATGAAAGTACATAATGGGACATTACAGAATGTTGTAGCCTGCATTTCAAGTTGGGGAAGAAAGTAAAAGGGTTATGGAAACTCTCCTCTTTTGTTTGTTCATGATACAATACTATACAGTGCATGGGTTGTTAAAGTCATTGAAAAGTACGAGTCCACAAAAATCTAGCATATTAGAAAATGAAACTGCTTAAAGCAGCTCATTTCTTATTTTATATCCCTGCCCTCCATGTCCTCCCTCAATTCCCCACTATCTATCCCAACATGACCATTCGAGCCTCCCCCAATAAAAACCTTTATCCTTTTTGATATTACTCCAACTGAACGAACCATTTGGCAATGATATCAAGCGAAAAACCACATCACCCAAATCAAACGACAAAAATAATGGACAACTGCGATTGTCCTTATCATATACCACAAAATGGACAGCCCCACCTAAAGAAGCTGCAGGTTGATACCAATCAGAAAAACCAATACTCGGCAGAAAACAGGCACTAGTAATTCTCCAACACCCCTCATTAATAGAGTAAACCTCAATTAGAGGTGGTTTGGCCTCTTCAGACGTAGATGCAATGCTCACCAACTTATAATCATTAGTCCGCAGATCAAACCGAATGCTCGGCGACGCAGAATGCGGCCATGTGTCTTAATGCAAGGCTTTGGAAGGGTAATAAATTTTATAATAGAGGGATTCCAAAGAATATGGCGCTCTTGTTCATATAGACTGAACAAGCCATTCGCGGAACCAATTAGCATAAAATGTTTGATACTGCGACTCGTGAATTGTAACTCGATGTTTTGAATTTGATGAAACAAGTCATTGTTATCGTCAATTAATTTGTAGTGCTCTACGTAGGATTTATAGAGGCAATGCCTAACAATTAATTTGTTGGAGTTGGAAGCAAGTGAATGTGATCGAGTGAGATGGGAATGGATGAAAGCAGGGGTTGTGATTAGAGAGTTCCATGATTTTGAAACGCGCTTGAATCGAATTAGGGATTTCACGGGTAGTCTGTACAGGATTTCCAGCATCACTTCCTCTGGAAGATAGTCTGACCCTAACAATTTTTTTTTTTTTTTTTTTTTTAAACTGACATTCTTTACTTGAAAAAACAATTGTTGCTTTTGGTTCGACTGTCTCTGTTTTTCTAAACAACGGTTGTATTTGTAAATTGTAAGCGGCAAATCAATTACCATATCTTGTACTTCTACTTTTCCACTATTTTTTCTAGAAAATTTTACTTTCCCGCTCCAAAAAAAAAAAAAAAAAAAAAAAAACTCTCCCACTCAAAAGAAATAGTTTAGCGCCTTGTTTTACTTTCTATGTTTTTAAAATATTTTTACAACAAATTATAAATAGTAAGATATTATTATTTTTAATTTGAATCTACAACTTAAATTACTTTTTTGTCTATTTATTATATAAAAAAGTAATAGCATCCTACCACTTAAGTTATGCAAATAGTATGGACATAGCATTTCTCATGTCACTTTGAATGGAATGGGATTCTTTCTAAGAAAATTAATTTGTGCATCTCTTTTGCAGTGGTTAAGGTGCATTAATACTTTATTAAATTAAAATTTTTTTTGAATAAAATAATATATATTTTTTTATTAAAGGTCTTCAAATCTCATACGCCTAACCCCCCACACTTGATCGGTTCACAAATCTGCTTCCAATTGACTAGACAATAGCTGAAGTCATCATCCCCCAAACCTGCTCACAGAAAATCTCTTTGTATTTTCACAATATGTGATGCAATACTAGAAGGAATCGGAAATAGACACATAAATTACATTGGCATGCTGGATAACATACTGTAATTAAACACCCTTTGATAAATACATCTTCTTCCATCCAGCTAATGTTCTTTCTACTATCTCAAGAATTGTTGCCCATATCTCTTTTGATTTAAATCTAGTACCTAGTGACAAACCAAGATATTTGATAGGAAGATTAGAAATCTTACATCTTAGAAAATTTGCTAAACCCTCCACACCAACAACCTCACCAACCGGCACCAACTCAGACTTCCCTAGATTTATTTTAAGTCCCGAAACAGCTTCAAGGCATAACAAAATGCACCTTAAATACCGAACCTGATCTGGAACCTCCCCTACGCTGTGATTGCTAACACTTTAAAGGTCCATCTAATACTTTGTTGAATGAACATTGATGCAAAATAATATGTCATGAACAAAACACAAAATCAAAAGGCAATGGCTGATCATATTGGAAAAATCTAAGCGAGTCTAATGAAACGGGAAATGTAAAAAACATTTTCATATTGAATATGGATTAGATGTGACAAGTTTAACATATACAAAAAGATAATAACATCAGTCTTTCATTTACAGTTACTGTTTTTCTGCTTGCAAATGTGTAATCCAATCATCAACCACAACCACAGCCACAAGATTGTACTTAACAATTATGACATTTCTTTATAGGCATTCAAGAACAAACTACATAGCTGTTTATTGAGGTTTGTAACTTGATCTCTACTTATAGCCACACAACAATATCTAATATATACCAAAAATAATGACAAAAATAAATGCTGAAATTTTTAGTTGAATAAAGGTTTACATGCATTTCTTCTTCCTACTCACTCTCCCCTTTGGAAACTGCATCATTTGGTTTGTCAAGTAAGACAAGGTTTTCCATGTAATCATCAATATGGAAAAAGTATGGATTCCCACAAATCCCCAATTTCTTTACTTGTTGGCTCTCAAGGTCATACGAAGAGAGCTCCCAATCACATGGTAGTTTTGCCACTACAAATATATGTCCATTCTTCCGGATACCTAATACCCTTATAATTTCTCTATTGAGATCAACAGTGCACAGTTTGGTCCAAGAATCAACGATGCCATACTCTTTCATCATCCAAATGGAACAAGGCTTGTTCAATGTATGAATAGCAGGGTCATGACATAATAGAGTAAGCGATCCCCCAATTACTGTGGTATGAACATCATCGTCTTCTTTAAATGCACTATCCGGCACTGGTATCATGCGAAAAACCTCATCACCCAAATCAAATGACAAAACTAATGGACTAAAGGCACTGCCCTTAACATTCGCTGCAAAATGTACAGCCCCATTTAAAGAAGCTGCTGGCCGCCTCCAATAATTAAAACTAATACCCAGCGGATAAGAGGCGCCAGCACTAGTTATTCTCCAAGAGCCCTCATTAAGAGAGTAAATCTCAACCAGAGTTTGCTTAGGCTCTTCATACATATTTTTAGGTACACATTGAACTACAATCCTCACTACCTTATAATCATTAGTCCGCGGATCAAACCCAAATGCTAGATAACATATACCAAAGTCATGCGTCTTAATGCAAGGTTTGGGAAGGGTGATAGATTTCCCAATAGAGGGATTCCAAAGAATAAAGCGGTCTAGTTCATAAAGGCTGAACAATCCATTGATGGAACCAATTAATATAAAATGGTTAATATGAAGACACTTTACTGGGATCTCAAGTTGTTGAATTTGATCAAATGAGGCATTGTCATCATGAATTAATTTGTAGTGCTCTACATAGGGTCTATCAATGCGATATCTAACAATTAAATTGTTAGATTTGGAGGGAAGTGAAAGTGATCGAGCGAGGTGGGAATTTATTAAAGCAGAGCTTGTGATTAGAGAGTTCCATGATTTTGAAACGCACCTTAATTGAATTAGTGATTTCACGCTTAGTCTCTGAAGTATCTCCAGCAACACCTCATCTGGGAGATAGTCCGACATTCCTTCTTATCCTTCCTTCTCCTTCACCCAATTATCTGGAAAGAAAACACTTTGGAATGGGTAAACATATGAGAAATGGATGAATACATAGAAGGATGCAATCTCAAAACCAAAATCTTTTGAAGCAAAAGTTGACTTTCATTCTTCTCTCTTTGCTGAGGTTTCACGCAATTGAAAACTTGAAAGGATTGAAAGTGACATTTTTATTTTCTTTAATGAAAAAACACTCTCTTTTTTTTTTTTTTTTTTTTTTTTTTTTTTTTTTTTTTTGGGTTAAAAAAAAAAAAACACTGTCTCAGTAACACACTGTTGTTGTTTGTTATTAAATGAAATTGACAGTATTTTATTGCATTTCTTTTATTACTTATTAGAACAATGGGGGTGTGTGTTGGCATGCATAGTGACGGAATTGAAAATTTGAAATCACATTTTTTTATGGAGTTCTTTGTCTCCTGTGGCCTTTAAACACCTGTTATTTATTTTAAACTAGCATGTAACTTATGTAAAGGCATGATGCATTTAAAATTAAACATAATTTTTACTATAAAAATATAAATAATTAGTCAAATTATTATTATTTTTTAAATAGTGTGGGGGAGGAAGAATGAGTAGGCGGAGAGCCCACACCAATGTATATGTTGGCCAGGGGCCCAGCCCAAAGAAGAACTCCTCCTTGGCCAGTTAAGGCCGAGGACAAAGGGGACGGTCGGCCATTGAGAATGAGACTCCAAATTATTCCATGGAAGATGATAAGTATTAAGAAAGAAAAGGACAAAGCGAGGCCTGAAAATATCTAAGGAAAAGTTGCTACTATCACATTAAGTACTCTGTAACTAACTGAACCCTATTTTTCAGCCTTAACAACCACTCCCCACGACTTTAGGAAGGGGTTGATGGGACAAATATCATGACTATGAACCTAAATCTACACGTGGATGGTGGAAAAGAGAAGAAGACAGTATGAATAGAGGGAAGGATTGGTAAAATAGGGGAGAAGTCTTCTGGGATATAATCCGAGAATGTTTGCTTCCTAGTGAATCTACGTCATCTTTCTTCCTTTATCATCCAGACCTGTTGGTTGATCATCTGATTTGCTAAGGTCCAAGTTTCCAACCCATTTCTTTACAAATTCATTGTATTGGGCTCATTAAACCAAGACTTCATACAATTTGAGCTTGGGTTCCAAAATTGTGACCCTACAAATAGCATGTAGCACATGTATACGTATAGATACATTTAAACTTAAACACAATTTTGATCATAAAAATATAAATAATTAGTCAATTTTTTTTTTTTTTTAAGAAAGTAAATGTAATTAGTTACATATTAAAATTATTACTTAAATTTAATACCACTTATGATCATTTGTTTTTTCTAATTTTTAATAAGATAGAATATTTGATGATCTTTGTTGCATGGTAATTTTTATTGAGTATATACGATTGGTTTTTTTAATTAAAAAAATGTATAGTTCATTAATATTAAATTCTTAGTAATTTGCACTCATTAATTCACTTGGCACAAAGATTAAAAAACTTAAGTAAAAACATGGCACAAATTTAAAAGGATAATTGTTTCTCAAAAAAAAAAAAAAAAAAAAAAAAACTTAAGTGGATAATTATAGCATGGTCTCTACATAAATTTAAAAACATGACACAAAATTGGACTCTAATTTCAAATTTTAATTGAACTTTCTCTAAGCTTTACCTTGACTATTAATATATACTAATATGTAACCTGTACATAAATTGTAGTAGTGCTATTGATGTTAGTTTAGATTATTAAACATATAGGACATAGTTCGACCAGGACATTTAGAGGTACTAAAATAGTTTTTCCATGATATTGATTATGCCAAGTTTCTCATTACATTGCTATTACATATAAAATTTTGAAAATCAATATTGGATACTACATATAAAATATCAATTCACAATTATTGTCTGTGAAATTCCATTAAATATAACACAAAATGAAATAATAAATTGATCAAATAGTATCTCCTAAATTGAATGGGTATAGGTGCAGCATGAGATTGTTCAACTCAATTATAATTTGTTAAGTTCAATATCTTTGCATAAAAAATATATAAATAGAAATAGTGTAAAACATATGCTCATTAATTAGTTTAGAGAAAAATAACATAAAAAATCAAAACAATTTAATTTGTATGGAAAGCTAATAAAAACAAAATTCAATTTTGATTCTAATTGAATTTTCTCTAAACTTTGGTTTAAAAAAGCATATATATATATATATATATTACTTAGTTAATAATGAACCATACATAGTCATGGTATATTACATAATTAACTTATAGATTTGAATTGTTTTTAGTTATACTAAAAAAAGACTCATAAATATAAAATCATTCAAATTCTCTTTTTCTCTAATTTTATGTATAGATTAGATATATGATTATGTTTTTTATGGTTTATTTATATTGTACTCGTCGTTTTTTACACTAAATTAACTCATTTGACACAAAAATTGAAAAACTTAGATTAGATGGGACCTGGTGCATAAAACTAAACTCTAATTAAAACCCAATTTTTACACTAAATTAACTCACTTGGTACAATAATTTAAAAACTTAGATTAAATGAGACATATGGCAAAAAATTAGGCTCTAATTGAATTCCAATCAATCAATTAATATCAATATATATATATATAAAATTAGAGACCTCATGCGGGAGTGCAAGAGGTCCTGCCATGTGACGCTCTATTAGAGCTGTATTAGGTTAATTATTGAATTTGATCTTCTACCTCACTTCCTCTTAAAAATTAATTTCTATGTGCATTTAAAAATAAAAATGATGTAGGTTACTTAATCAGTTCATCTCTTTCTCTTTCTTAACTCTTCACTTCCCCCTTTATATTTAATGCACAATTGCACACTAACGTGTTTCTTAATTTTGAAATCAATATCTATATCTATCTACAACCTTTACAACTTGCTGGACACTGAGGAAAATGAATCGGTGTGAAACTTCTTTGGAGAATAACCAAAATCCTATTAGATACCTCTGCCCTTTCTTCCTCCATTGATGCCAATTTGCTTCAAGTGTTATATCTCCTTCTTAGAGCTATGCTTCAAATCCTAAATTGAATCGTAAGGTAATTCTTCCAATAAAAGATGGGTACATAATCTCTAGAATCTCTCTTAAATCTTTGCTTTATTATTTTGGTTTGGACTCACGCAACTACATTTTTGTTGCACGCACGCAAGTTGTTTGATAAAAAAGCTGAGTTTTTTATTGTAGGCAACAATCAATGTAGAAGCGGTGAACTATTTTTCATGTGCTCACATTGTAAATTGCAGCAACACATAGTAAGTATGCTCTGTGCTAGAGGTAACATTGTAAATTTCTTCAAATTGACACTATTTTGGTTTTGATTTCTTTTCCGCATTGTGTATGGTTTACTTAACTTCGAGAATTTTGTCACTAGATCAAGAACAAAAAAAGAAAACATAATAAAAAACAAGACAAAGATATTAGTAGAAAGTTATGATAAATGATGCCCATTCTATAGCATTTTTATTGTGTATGTGGGATTGATATTAGTAGAATTCAAAAGATTTAACAGTAAATTGGTTGGTTTGTAAACTACAAAAAGGAATGGAGAGATCAATCATGGAATAAAGGGTCTTGAGTCAATTGTTGATCCTATGATCCGCATGCCTTTGATGGCCTTGATTGCTGCTGACCTTCCTGTAGGTCTCAATAGGGAAAAGTAAAGGTTCCACTTTGATTTTTGAATTAATATTTTAAATTATTCTCAACACATTTGTTCTTTCCTTTAATTTTCTAGTTTTAATTTTAATTTATGATTATATGTAGCTTAGACAAGTGGATAATGTTGGGAAATGGGTAATGTATGGTTGTTGCCTAGAAATGTCTTACGATAGACTATAACAACACCATATGTATGAAATTATTGCTCTTCATAGATTATAAAAATATTGTCAAAATATTGTTGCAAACCACACAAATTGGTTTGCATTTGGCCAACTACAAGTTTTGGTATGAATTTAAAAAATGATCAGCTCATATAAATTCAATTTTAGGAATGTCAACTTCCCTAGAATTTCGCGCCCTCTTATGTTAATAGACTATAATCTTTAATTTCATTAATTTAGTTTCTGTTGTCTTTAGTAGCATGGGCTGGATGAGGTTCTTAGAGGAATCCACACATTTTACAAGATTCCACTCAAAGGCATTATTTCAACTTAGCTCTTTGAAAATATTACGTATTATTTGCATTTCCTATTCCATACTAAAGTTAAGGACACTATGCTTTGCTGATGAAATTGACCACCTCATATGTTCTGAAAATAAAAACACAAGAACATCATTTGATTGTTATAGTTGCATTTATTAGTTTGAATTTTAAAGAAGATTCTCCTTGCTATTACTTTTTGGCTTTTATTATACTTTTATAGAAGCTATTATATTCAGCTGTAGTGACCTTGCTTGCTGTGGTGGGCCTTTTTCACAACTGTAGGTTGGGCCGTCTCCTGCCACGTTATGGCCCAATGGTTTTGGGTAGGAGTTAGGACTGACTTGACTACAACACACCTCAGGCTAGCTTGTGCACAAGCTAGAGCCCCTTTGTTAAGGCCCTGGACACGTGCCCATGGCAGAGGAAAATGTTACAAAAAAAGTTATGGCAGGCAGGTGTGATATGACAATAATAGGAAAAATGTGCTTACTGTCAGCCAGAAAACGGAAAATATTGAATCATGATCTTAATAAAGGAAGAAGTAATGCAGCAATATAAATGCAACATAAATAAGATGATAACAATAAAGAAAAGGAAACCACACTATTGCTTGATCAATAAAGTAAAAGGAAGATTGTGGGCAATCTCACAGGGAAATCCTGCCACGGAAATTACCCACTTTGAGAGAATGGGTCTAAATGACTTATCCTCAAATTCCTTAATCCTTACTAGATAATAGGCTTTTAGAGGGAGAGAAGGAAATAGCCTATTGGTGCATGCCCACTATCACGTTTTTGCTTACTCTCTGTTTTTCTTTCTAGTTCCCTTTTCTTTTCTAGGTTTTCTGTTTTCCCTCCTATCTTTCACTCCCTTTCTTACTTCCTTTTCTCTCTGTTCTCTCTTGTTCCCTTCTGTTGTCTCCACTGTGCACAATTAAGGCCCCTGTTATACTATTTGCCATGATGTGTTTTTTACTATTTTACTCCTTGATCGCTTTTGTCTTGGTATGGGTGTCGTTCCTAGACCACCCACTGGTCTATCGTTTACCCAGCCGTCACCACTTATCTGTGCTGGCCATGCCACATCCCATTCCCAGACAAATGAGTCTTATTTTTTTTTTGCTCACTGTGGCATTCCTATTTGGATAAGGGTGGGCATTCTCTTTCACTATCCTTCATGGCATGCACCTAGTGGTTCCAACTCATCTTTCTCTCTTTTGGGTGGTATGTCATCCCTGTAGGACATTTCCCTTAAAAGAGCTTGAGCGAGAACCCTAGAATAGTTTTTCCCCTTTTCCCCACCGCTAGACCATACCCTCTCTTACCTCTGACCCATGACCCATCACTCCTATATTGGCTGGGTACAAGTTAGTGGTGCTTGAGCTTTGTACGTGCTTCACTTCTATATGTGTCCATGGCTTGTTTGCTGTTCATGCGTTTGCCATGACCTGAGGGTTTATTTGCATGTTTTGCTACTTGTTCTTGACTTTTTGGCGTGAATGAGTCCCTGAGCTTTCATTCTTTGTCTTACTTCTTTCTTGGGCTAGGTCTTGCTTGATCGTGAGCCTTTCCTTCTCCAATCCATTCCTTACCCTCTTTTGCAGGTCGGTTAATACTCCTGCCATACCATCCTGTTGTTCCTGCCATGTTATTATTGAACTTGTGCTTGCTGGGCCTCTTTTGGGCTTGCTGTATGCTTTTCTTCTGCTCAATTCCAATGGCCTAGCATTATCATTGAGCTTGTACTCATGCTGTTTTGGGCTTCCTTGGCCCATTTCATCGCTTTCGGGCTTCCTTGGCCCATTTCATTTTCTTGGGCATCCCCGACCCATTCCAATTCTTTTGCTAAGTCTTTTGGGCTTTCCCGGCCTAAATTACCATATTCTTTAGTTTCTGGGTTTATGGGCTTTTCCACCAACCCTTAGTTACTTAGTTCCTTCCTTTAGGCTCATTCAACCCATTCTTGCTTGCTTTCCATTTCTCGTAATGCCCATGGGTTTACCACTTCTTTCTCTGGGCTCATTTGGGCCCGCTTGCTTTCTTTGAGGCCCTTTTGTTATTTTTTAGGCGTATGGTCCATTATTCTTGCCATTCAGGCTTAATAGTTTTCTTCTCAATTTACTAACTCTTCTTCTCCCATATTGTTGGGATTTTTTCTATTATTGGGCCTTTTGTCCAAAGTGGGCATCAACACTTGCTCAATCTGTTACAAATAGTTCAAATATGTGATAGAAATTATCATATACAAGGTACTTTCTCCGTTTCTTTTTACTTTTTACAATTTAGTGCACATGTCAAGTCTTAATGATATTGATAATTGTTATATATTGTCTTAGTTCATACTCCGTTAAGAGCATACCCAACTGCTTATGAAAAAAAAAAATGCATTGTCTCACCAAAAGGCCATTTGATTTATTTTACATTACTACTCTTACAATAGTCCTTACATCACATTCTTTATTTTACAATACACCATATTAAAATAATATTTTTTTACACCTAACACAGGTCATGCGTGTTTGAGTGATAGAAAAAAATAAAAAAAGGATTATGCGTGTTTGAGATGAGAGATTGAGTAAGAGAGAGAATAAAAAAAGGAAAAGAAAGAATGCATAGGCTATATTGTATCATTTAATAATACATGATACTATAAGAATGTTTAAAATCCTTACGTACTTTGCATTTCATCTAGTTTTAAAGGACCAGATGAGAATGCTCTAATATTCTCTCTATTAAAGTGTGTGAAATTATCGTGTCTTGTAGATTTCAATTTAAAATTATAATCATCTATCATTCTATACCAAATGCATAAACCAATTTGGTTCAAATCAGATAGATGAAAATCAAGATGATTATCTAGGAAAAAATAATTATTGATATGTTGCATTTGTCATGTCCTTATGGACATTTTTGAGCATGCAATACTGGCATAAAATATTGCATTTATATCTTTTTATCCTTACAGACATGTTAATATTTTTTTAAGGATGAAGCATTTCTTGAAAAGCCAAATGAAGAGTATAGTGCTTGGATTCTTGACTCATAGAAGTGGGGAGGATGTTTGAGAGACTTTTGGTTCTTGGTCGGGTAAGGCTTCATTGTCCATAAGATGTAACTGAAAGCACATGGGTTTAAATAGAAATAATAAATGTAGAAGGTGTGTAGACGTTTATGCTTTTCTATGGACAAAGTGATGTCTGGTTTTGCTACAAGGCTTGAAGGCCTTATATGAAATTCTTGGTTTAACTATATTATCTTGCAAGATATTCACACAATATAAATTTAATTGTTCATGCCTATTTCAGTTAAGTTTTCTTTCTCCTTTGATTTTAATTTAGCTCTTTATCAATGTTGATTCTTTTTCGTTTTTTAGGGACATGCCTTCGATTTCCAAAAAAAGAAGATATTAATCTTTTCATTCTTGATCAATTTCGAATGTTATTCGGATGTAGTTAAGCATCAGGGGAGTAGACCTCATTTTAGTTCATGTGGTTCTTAATGAACGTAGTGTAAGACAATGAGTTAAAAGGTCTACGTTTAGATGTGCTGAAGAAGAAATTTATGCGATCTTCCTTAGAAGATGGAGCATTCAAACAATGACGCTATAATACTTTAAAGATTGAAAACTTCATTCGTATTTTCTAGCTAGAAGAGACTTTGCCTTTTTAATTAATAATAACGTATAGTTTTAAGGCATGTACATGCTTATATTTGGCGAGTTGCTATGTTAAAGTACAAAATGTTCTATGTATGACAAAAATTTGAAAGTTTTATTGGGGCATCCAAATATATGTGTTTTGGAATCACTTTTCAACCATTGTGGATTCAGTTTGTTAAATGACTGCATATTGCAAAATTTCATACGGGAAACCAAACTTCTTTTTGTTTCTTGTTTCTTTTCTTAATACATGTTGACAGTCAAACAGTAATATAACATTATGTACAATTACTATTTCTTTAAGACAAAAAAAAAAAAAACACACACACACACACACAATACCGTAATATATATATATATATATATATATATATAACGACAAAGTCAATTTATTCAAGGGGAAAAGAAAAGGAATACAACCACAAAGATTCAAGAAAAAATATATATACAACCATATAGCTCAGTCTATCACCATGGATTAGGAGTAATCCAAAAAGGTGGCGGATCAAACTTCTCCAAATCAGAATGGTAAATTGGCCTAATCTCTTCATCATCTAAATTGAACAATCCAAAATCATGGCCACCATACAAGTAGTCCACGTCCATCTCAGACCATCGATCATCCGTGAAATAAATTGAATTTGATACGCACTCTGGAAAATCATGACTAGACAATGACATCGACTGATTTCCGCCCAAAAACACAACTTGATCCTTCAAAGACTCCACCTTTACCAACAGTTTCTTGCTCAAATCTAACTTGTAGACACAAAACAACTTTGTACGGTATGGACAAACCAAAGGTTGTGTGTCACTGGAACTGAGTAAGTAAGATTCATCAACAACATCTCCTTCTGCATTTACAAAATTTCCAATGGTGCGTTGGATGATCAAGAAGTCACTTGATGTCTTCACCAAATACAACTGAGTTGAAACTTTGTCTCTGGGAAGATTACCATCAACATGTTGCAGTGTTGTTGTAGGTTCAATGCTCAAGATTTTCGTTGGAAGAGCACTCTGAAACTCCCACACTTCCACTGAACAGTTGTATCTTAATGCGTAAAGCCGATTATCATGGCATATAATGTCATAGTAGCCTCGATTTTCACCCACAAAGTTGGTCCATGTTCTGTCTCCTTGCTTACAGAATGCAAGGCTTGAGAGAGTGCCATAGATCATCACCACCACCCCAAAGTTGTTGGGATGTGATGGGTCTGCAAACAAGATAGCTTTGCTGATAAAATCCTTCTTAATTTGGGCAAATTTGGACCTATCAATTGGGTTGAAGAATTCAACAGGAATCAATGGGAGTTGGATGTGAACTCTGGAGAAGGGATTAAAGATAACAGGGTTGGCTTCATCATCCAACGTTACCAGCCAGCCGTGACAAGAACCCACACACCAAACATTATCACCAAAAGCCCCAAACACATCCTTCATCTTGTAAACCTTCTTTTCTGCAAGATTAACGAAGCGGCTTGTTGTAAAGTCACCTTCTTGGTCGCTAGGAAGCATGAGCCATGGAGTACTTTGAATGGAATGAGACTGTGCTTGTGATTGTGTAGCTGCGGATCTCCAGGAAGAACAGACAGCTTTGCAGCGAATAGTGTCAACAAAGGGAACCTTTCTTAGGATGAGTCCTAAGAGTTCAGCAGGGAGATCTGACCATGAATATGACGATGATGATGAGTACTTTGCTTCAGTTTCAGCCTTCCATGCTTTGCTTGAAATTTTTCTTGAAACTTTTCTTCTTTTTCTAAAGCTCTCACCCATGATTGATTTTGTGTTCTAACGACTCAGTATTTCCTATCTGGAGTTTTGCTTTTAATTTGTACTCAAGACTGACTTATTTATAATTGAAAACACTGAGCACCGACTTTGTTTTTGGTGTTTTGATACGCCGACTTTGATTCAAAAATTCTAAGTGGGAAGTTATGTTTTTTACCTGTCTTTCCTAATCCGTTTAGGACTAGGATTGGGACTAATTTACTACTCCTTCTAGGACTAGGAGTAGTAATACTACTCCTTTTAGCAATAGGAGAAGATGGACATAGCTTTTTCCGAACCAAAATGTTACGTGGGTATTGAGGACAATTGCTACAAACGTGTTCTATTAGAGTATCAGTTGATAGGTTTTATTTTTGAATAATTATCCTCTGTTTTGTATTTCAAAACAGAGCATTAGTTTAGGATAGGTGATTATTTTATCTCTTTGTTTTAGGATTGTTTATACGTAAGCAGAAATTTAATCAGCAGTAATTCTATTTGGGAGGTTTGGTTTTTCCTTGTACTAAAATCATTTTAATTGCTTTTACTAAGATAGTTACAGCCCTTCACCATAGCTCCTTGCGGTAAACGTGGTGCCAGTCGAGGTCGAGATGGTCATGTCGACTTGGGTCGTAACACAAAACCTCTGCTTCTCAATTCAATTCAGCTTTATCTCTCTCTTAATTTTTGTTTTACTTCTAGAAATCTCTTTGTCAATAAACTGAAATTGCAAGTGGGTTTCGAATATTTTTTGTAAATTATGTTAGAAATATTTATGATTAAGTCGGAGAAATGGGTTCTTTTTGGATAGAATATAATTAAATTGTTAGTATTTTGATGGGTTGGGATTATTTATATTTATTTATTGAGTTTAATCTGAAATTTAATGGGTCTTTAAACAAATTGTGTTAGGTTTTGCTTAGATGATGCATGTGTTCTAGTCCTCCTATTTAGCATCTTTGGCTTATTGATGGTGACTGTAATGTCTTGGGATGAAGCTATTTGGGAAGGATGGCTGATATCTGTAGCTATAAGAGTAGAGGATACTAACAGCATAATTTTCAGCCGCTATCAGCACTTTAATTTTCAATTAGGATAGAAAGAGCTCTTTCAACTGTATAATGCTATAGTGGAGTCAGACTAGAATTTAAGAGCATATAAATTCATAGTAGAATTTAGGAATATACTAAATATTATGTATGTCTGTGTTGCTTTGTAACTGTTGTTTCAGATCCATAAATTTATTAATCAATTTCTGCCGGTCAAACTTGCAGGAACACTAATATGGGTTGTAAAGAATTGTTGAATGCATCAGATTTAGATTGGTTTGCTTCCCCTTTTTTTGTGTGTGTTTTCCTTTTTTTTATTGATAAATTTATGCATGCACCTAGTGGGTTTTGAACCCATGACCTTACCCTCCCTTTTTGTGTTTTTTTCTAAGATTAATGCGTGACCTAATACACAATACAAGTGAAAATTTACGTGGAAGTATTCAAATAAAATAACAGAATTAGTCCTAAAGCAGTCATGTACGGTGCTGCTGGTTTAATTTGACAGTGTGTGTTCTGTCCTTGTGGGTTTCCTAATCTTGTTTATCACACACAATATCATGTGATTTAAAAAGGCTTCACAGTGGCATCTTGTTGCCCTTAAGTTGGTTAGCTATTTGTGTTGGTCTAGTTGTTTGCTTTTAACTTCTTGTTGTTCAGAAAACTACTTGTACATTTGCATTTTGGGTAAATCAGGATTTGTTACTTTTCACCAGTTTTACTTTTACCTGATTGTGATAGATGAGATGCAGTGGCTTACTTTTCTGAAAATAAAAACTTGACTACTTTTTAGCCCAATGACTATTTTATTTATGAAATGTTCATACTTAATATCACTTAATTGAAATGAAATAGAAGTACATTTGCTTGCATCAAATTAGAACAATCAATTTGCATTATCACTTTCTGTTGTAACCTATGGTTTCTACTTTATGTAATTGGTACAGGAGGAAACCGTTTGGAAAATTGAGTTTGTTTATTTTTGAATTAATTATCATATATGTATTCCACTACTTGGAATAAATTTTTAATATGCTTCTATGTCTAATGTCTTCAATCTTTTCTAGTCCCTTCAAGCCACAATAATATTGGTTCTGCAAACCTTATTAAATATGATAATTATAGTACGCTGATATTAGATGTAGCTCAAGTTCTCCCCATGTACTCTATATCTTGGTTCAAGTTACCCATTGGATTATGCCAGGGCATCGAGTCTCTTATTTGACGTTTCTTTTGGGGACAGAGGGGTAACAATAGAAAAATTCGCAGGGCTAAGTGGCAAGAGCTGTGTAGGCCAAAATCCCAAGGAGGGCTCGGCTTTAAGGACCTGTCAAGGTTTAACGACGCACTTCTAGCAAAGCAGACATGGCGTCTTCTCCATGATACTAAATCTTTGTTTTGCAGGGTACTTAAAGCTAAATACTTCTCAAATTGTTCGGTTATGGAAGCTAAGAACCAAAGCTCTGCATCTTACCATTGGAAGAGTATTATCAAAGGTAGGGAGGTGATTAGAAGGGGGGCCATTTGGAGGATTGGAGATGGACAATCTGTTCAGGTGTGAAGGGATAATTGGTTACCAGGAAAAAATATGGCGAGGATCCTATCTCCTTGTAGGGACGAAGATGGAGATGCTAAGGGGAGCATGTTTACTGATTCTGAAAATTGCAGGTGGAAGGAGGAAATTCTGGACTACTACTTACTGGATTTCGAGGCAGATTCGATTAAAGCAATTCCCTTGTGTCGAACTCAGCAGCAAGACACCCTGATGAGGCCCCATAATCCATCGAGTGAGTATACTGTAAAATCAGGATACAAGTTTCTGCAAAATGAGTACCAACACCAGCAACCCGGTTCCTTAAATATCCAGAAGCTGTGAAACACTTTTGGCAAGCTATCTGGAAACTTAATCTTCCTGCCAAAGTAAAAAAATTGGTGTGGAGAGGATGTTGGGACTCTCTCCCTTCGAAGACAAACCTTATCAAACGAAAGGTGATTACTGATGCTACCTGTGATTTTTGTAAATCGCACAAAGAGGATGTGGCCCATGCTATATACTTCTGCCCGAAGCTGATGGAACTTTGGAATAAAATTTCACAATGGAAACACAGCAAACTGCAACATTGCGAGAACGTCATAGACATATGGCTTTTATCTTCACTGAAGATAGAAATCCTACTTTATTTTCAATGACCGTTTGGGCACTTTGGAATCGCGGTAATAATTTACTTCTCGGCAAAACAACTATTTCACTATCACAGCTCCTGGATCAAGCAAAAGATAGATTGCTGGAATTTTTCCAACACCTCAATCCTGCTCCTCCATCCACGGTGAGGACAGATTCATGTTGGAGACCTCCAGATAGCTCTAGCTTCAAGATAAATTTTGATGGTGCACTTTTCAGTCAGGAAAAACGCGCTGGTATCGGTGTGGTGATAAGAAACGAGGCTGGCCTGGTCATGGGGGGCGGAGCTATATATAATAATATATATAAATATTTTAAAAATACTTTAATACTATATATTTTAAAAATACTTTAATACTATATATAAATATTTAACATTTTAATTATTAGTCTACAAAAATGGGACTCGGCCCCCCCAAATATTTGAGCTAGTCCAATGATGTTCTTAAAATTTTTTTCCAATTGATCTAGTAATTATAGAGAATATATATATTTTAATTTTTTTCCTCACATTTATTTTTTATTGTAAAATGTGTTTTTGTGTCTATTAAAGTCTTGGATCTTTCATATCTTTGAATACTTCATTAGTTCAATTGAAATTTTTTACTCACTTTGGTAGAAAATTTGGTAACTTATATTAAAAATGAAAATTTTAAGGATTCACTATGAAAGATACTAAATTATATGTGTGTATAGATGTATGTGTTTATGCGTGTTTATGAAAGTTTGTATAAACTAATAAATTAGTATCATAAGTTGCCCCCCCAAACAAAAATTTCTGACTACGCCCCTGGTCATGACCCCCCTCATGCAGCAAATTCCTTTGCCTTCAACTGTTCTAGAGGTCGAGACCCTAGCGGCACGAGGATCTCTGGAACTAGCAATTGAGATAGGAGTAAACAGAGTCATTCTTGAGGGGGGATTGTGCAATTCTCATCAATGCTCTCCAACGCAACAGCCACTTAGCGGAGGAATAAGACCAAATGGACCAATGTGGACCGAATAAGACTAAAAGGACCAAATAAGACCAAGTGGAACGATGAGGACCCAATTGAACGTAATGGACCGTGAATGACCAAATTAAACAGAATGGACTGAAATGGATCGAATAAGACCAAATTTACCAAAGAGGACTAAATTGAACATAATGGACCAAATAGGACCAAAGTGAATGGAATTGGACCGAATAAACCAAACGGACCGACGTGGACTGAATTGAACATAATTGACCAAGTAGGACCAAAGTGGATTGAATACGACCAAATTAGACCAAATGGACTGGATAAGGCCAAATGAACCAAAGTGGACTGGACCCAAAGTGGACTGAATAGGACCGAATAAGACCAGATGGAACGAAGTGGACCTAATATGACCAAAATACTCATTACTAACAAAATTCTACCCCTTTTGCTTTTTGGGAAACCTTTTGAAACGATATTGTTTCATTCCAACTTCAAAAATTAAAACAATGCAGCGTTTATGTTTAGCAATTATTGCTTTAGCAAAAATCAATTCACTTATTTCTCTCTCCTAACTCTTCACTTCTTCTAGACAAAACAAAAAACACAAAACTCTTTCACTTCCCCTTTCAAATTTAAATGCACACTACGGATAAGCTCCTGGCAAAGCAATGGTGGCTCTAGGAATTTTTTTTAGGATGGTCTTTAAAAGTCTTAAATTAAACAAAATTTAATAAAATAAAACTTAAATATATTGACTTCACAAAAAAACAAAAGTGCAAATACATAAAGTTTAGGATTAAATCGATGCAATACACCACTAATTTCTTTTTAAAGGAACTTATGGTCAAAAGGTTGAAAAAAGCCTCTTTGTAAATATACTAGTTTTATTTCATCTTGATCATTAATATGAAAAGATGAGACATTTTCTTATAGCTTAAGGTCTAAAAGAAAATTATTTAAGTAAATACAAATTTGTTTAGAAGGTGAATCTTGTAATATAAGTGACTTCTTTATAAGAAATTTGTCCATAGTGCTAGTAAAAGAATAAAGGATAAACTATAAATTCGTTCAACATATTCAATTTAGGCATTCAACCATTATATTGTTCAATATTGTATCCAAGTATTATTTTAGTGCATATGCATGTATCACATAAATCCAACAAACTTAACTAAAGATTAAAGCAAGCATTAATAGACTAGCTATTTGAAAATGTGCGTTTTAAAAAAATAGTGATTTTAAGATATGCCTTTAGAAAACACAATTTAAAAAATCAAAATTAAACATTTAATTTGGGCTTTTAGGCTAATTTGTTTGTTTGGATAATTTTTTATTAGTGCTACGTCCACAATATTTTAGCAACATTTTCACAATGAAGTTTAAATGACAAGTTGTTATTGGTTCTAATTTAATCCTATCATTGAAATTACTTTTTTGCAGAGACGGACTTAGGATTTTAAGTTAGCAAGGGCCGGAGTATTAAAAAAAAAAAAAAAAAACTCTAATAGGCATCCATGTAGTATTACAAAGTTATAAATACACAAAATTGTTATTTCTAAGTACATTAAAATGTAACCATTTACCAACAAAGACAAAAAAACAAAGACAAAAAAAATGTTTTTTTAATACTAGGTTGGCTAGGATTTTTTTTTTTTTTTTGGTCGAAGTTAGAGTATTCATGGTGGTATTGTAACAAATTTGAGCTTTTAACACCTCAAAAAGTTATTTTATTTATTTTACCACGTCACTTTAAAATATACCCAATATCAAATTTTTTTTATTTTTTATTTTTTTATCACTTCATTCAAAATAATATAAACAAATCATTAAAATAATAAAGGAAGAGAGATAATTTGAGTTTTTTAATTGAAGGAATAGATATAATCTTAATAAAATATTTTATTTTTTTAACAACTTGTTACAGTCAACTGGTATTTATACTAGTTTAAAATAATCTTAATAAAATATTTTCTTTTACCTATTGAGGGGTTAAGTATTATTTGGAAGCAAAGTTTTAAAATAATCACCACAATCTACACATATTCTGTCTTACTAAAAATATTGTTAAATATTTATAAAAATATATTAACTCAAAATGGTATTAAAAATATTGTTAAATATATCATACTGGTACACCTTTGTTATAAATTTGTTAAATATGCTTAATCATGTCTAGCTCAACCATCATTGAAGTTGCTTGCTTTAGTTATTTATATATTTATTGGTCAAGTATCCTGTACAGCTGTACTCGAGAGCCTTGACAATATCAAAGTGTGTTTGTTGCTTTGCCTAGACATGAATCACTATGCAACCTTAGCAGTTAAAGTACTATTGAAGATGCTTCATAAGATCAATGCCTTGGACATTTCGCATGACAAAGGATAGGTTCAAGGAGTTTGACATGCATAATGTATGCTTGCAATTAATTGGTTTATGATCAACTGATGGCAGGCAACAAAATATGCCTACATGCTTTGAAGTTTCTACTATAATTGTAGGTGATTTTGGCAATGAAAATATCTACCATTTATGCTATAATATATGTACAAAAATTCCCACAACCATTTTACATAAAAGCTTACAGCATTATCCACACACTGCGTGGGCAATCTTCTAGTTTGAAACCTTATATATATATATATATATAATCGGAAATATATTATTGTACCTCTGTTATTAATTATTAGAAACAATGGAACAATGGAGAGCATGCTATGCATGTCTCCTGTGTGCATCGACAAAGGGATCAGAGAGGAGATGATCTTGAGGCCAGGGACACCTGTCATGATTATATATATTCAGTTGTAAGACATGGATGATTTGGGAAGCTGAAATCAAAATTCTCCATGGTAACTGGATCCAAAGTGGCTACCATTATATCTTTTTTTAGTCAATAAGAACACTAGGCAAGATAAAGAATACTAAACGAGGTACTCGGTATCAAGAAGAGAATTCAAAATGAAAGAGGACAACTTTTTAGGCAACTATTGAGGGTAAATTGTCAAGTTTCCTATATCATTATGAACCATAATTTTTGAGGCAATTTGTTTGGTCACAGAAAGTATCATTTTCTTCTTCTTTTTTCCCGATTTTACTAAAAATGAAAAACTTATCAAACCATCTAATAAATAATATCCTATCATAATACAAATTCCTCTAAATTCACTAAAGATTACTTCTAAACATTCAACAAACTACTTTTCATATCAATCACAAATTCCACCAGTGTCAAATTTAGACTCTACTTTTTTCCCAAGTATAACAAAATATCACATCAAAATCTCACTCCCACTGCAAGGTCACATTTCTTGACCAACAAAAGAGGATCTTTGTTGAACTTGTGTTGAACTTTGATCTGCAGCACCACTAAACGTGTGTCCAGCCTAAACGATACAGTGAAAAACTTCAATTAACATTATAACACAACTCTAAATGCTGCATAAAACAATACATTTATGTTAAAAGAAAATAATATATTTATAATAAAAGCGTACAGAAGTAATAACCTGGCCACTTAGTTGTTGAATCAAAACTAGCAATCTTGATTTTACAGTGTCCGCTTCCTCCAAGCCTGATTTAAGCATTTCCTCCATATCCTGTTGTAGTATTGTCTCTTGTTGATGTTGTGCTGCCTCTTGTACAGGCAATAGTATTGTCTCTTGATGTAGCATTGACTCCTGCAGATGGCGGAATTTCTCTTCATGTTGTATTGTCTTCTGTAGCATGCATCTTACCTCTTGTAGCATGCGTAGTCTCTCTTTGTCTCTCTCTTTGTCGGCAGTCACCCTGGAAATTTGGAAGGAATAGATACACCAAAAGGCTTTAGATGGTTGAGATACGAAAAAAATTTGAACAACTACGTAATACCAACAAATATCATATTAGATCGCAACCCATTATAGAAAATCCACACAATCAACCATTTAAAACAGAGAAAAAGGAAGTCATGAAGTGAATTTCTTGCAGATTAAGTGCGACCAAAGAAAGAATCCTCTAAATTTTTTGGGAATGAAGAACAAATATAAGTATAAAAGACCTCAACTCAGTTGAAGTGAATTCAGAGAGGGTCCTCTGAATCTTTTGGGCATGAAGAAGCATCCCATAGGAGTATTACTAAAGAAAAAATGAGATACAAAACCCAACTACAAAAATAACTAGAACCCCAAACCCAAAAATAAACACACATATTTCTATCATCAACTAAACGAATCTCAAAAACCCAATGAAATTCCGAAACTGAGTCAATGTAATTGATAAAAGAAATAAAGCCTGGAAAAAAAAAGGGTACCTGAAAGCACTAATAGATCTCAAATTGGTAAAAATAAAGCTCTAATTGCCAAGTGAGAATCAAACCTAATCATAAAAAGTGAGAGATAAGAATAATGCCTAAATTAATGAACAAAATTTAGAAGAAATCCATGTGAAAATCAAAATGTAAACAAAGAAAAATGCAGATCAATAAAAGTGGTGGATTGGGTTCCAATAACTTTCTTTTTGGGGACTGAATTTGAAGCAAAGAAATAGAAAGAAAATGTGCAATGCAACTGTTAATGAGAAAAGGGTAAGAGATAAATTGTTTTCTACCAGAGATGGTGGCCAGAGATTAATTGTTAGAGAATAGTGAAATTGAATGTTAATACTGAAGTGGATGTTGGCCAGAGATTAAGTTTTGGGGAAATGGAATTCTATAATCACAAGTTTGAGAACTCTTTAATGAACTCTTTAATGCTATTTATGTCACTTTGATTCCAAAAAAAAAAGTGGTGGTGTCAGTATTAATGATTTTCACCATATTACCTTGGAAATGTCTATGTGCCTATGGCAAAGATGTTGGCTAATCTCTTTACTTAACAAAAAAAAAAGAAAAAAAAAAAGGTGTTCATGGATCACTTAAATGTTGAAGATTGGCAAATCCCTTATTTCGTGTTTATTGCCAATGAATGTCTTGATAGAAAACTTGATAGCAGTGTTTTTGGAGCAATTGCCTAATTTGTAAGCTGGACACAGAAATGATATATGATCATTTTAACGATCGATATTTCATATATCTATTAGAAAGACTTGATTTTGGTGAAAACGGGGGAAGTGGGTTTGGATTTCAATTAGGAAAATATGGCCAGAGATGAAGTGTTAGAGACTTGATTTTGCTCCCTTCACCATATTGTATTTTGCATAAGCCTTCCTAATTTATGTGTGTAGTGAACTTGAATAATTATCTCTCTTTACGAAATTGTTGTCTAAACCTCTTCATTCTAACACCAAAACTTCTTGGATGATGGCATGCATCCTATAGATTCTACAAGTACCTCTTTGGCCATTCTTATAGTACAGCAAACCATTTCATTCCAAATTTTATAAACATTTTATTATACATGTATCCCAAATTTTATAAACATGTTCACCCAAGTCCTCATTGCCTTCTTAGACCATTCTGTTTTTATGCAGAACTAACTTATCTCCTTCAACTTCGAGCACCTAATTCTTGTGTTTCCCCCACCTTTATCCTTTCTTTTCTATCAATACAAACATCAAGCGTCACCAACCCATATTGTGTGGTTATGCCTTCTTTTGATATTACTTTAAAATATTTACGACATCCCCTATCAACCTTTGGAATAACAATTAAATTTACCTAACTAATGTTTGAATCCATGTCAAAGGTAAGTGTGACTCCCTCCTCTTCAACCAAGTTTTCATCCATATGAAATCAAGATATATATATATATATATATATTCAAGGGAGAAGAAAAGCAATGCAGTTTTTGTAATTTTTTAAGATACTTTTGTGTTCATCATAGTGAGTATTTTCATCAATAAAACTACTATTACTTATCTAAAAAAACGCAAAACAAAACAAAAAAAACAACGCAACCACTGTTCACGGGTAGTGTTCAAGGTTCATTACAGAGTCATTGAAAAATACATTTGTCCAAGAAATCCAGCATAGTAGAGAATGAAGACTGCTTAAAGCACCTCATGTCTTATTTTATATCCCTGCCCTCCATGTACTCTTTCAATTCGCCAACCATCTATCACAACATGATCATTAAAGCCGCCTCCAATAAAATCCTTCTCCCTATTTGATGTCCTTTGAATAAACTCTTTCTTAATAAATTCTTCAAAACCTATTTACTGAAGTGGTTGAATGGGTTTTAAGGAATAATGGATGTTAAAGAAAGACTCAATTCACTCCAGTTCTCAATCATTAAATTGAAAACTAAAACTAATATTCCACAATGGACTTCCTCCTCCACTAGTTGTTCCAAACAAGAACTTACCAAGAGCTATAATTTACATTCCATCCATATCAAAGGGAAATGTTTTCTGAATTTTTTGATATTTTGGTATGGCAAAACACAAGTCAACAAAAAATAAGTCCAATAGTAGGGAAAATGTTTTCGACAATGTTACACGCTCAATAGACCACAAAAATAAACTTCACACCAACAGAAAAAATAATTATAAAAAAAAAAAAAAAACCTCTTCCAATGGGAACTTACCTCTCATCACCCCCATTCTCTCTCTCTAGAATTATTTTCATAAATGAAACTTTTTGTTCATAGAATTATTTGAAATTACAAGAAATATATACGATTTTCCATGCAAGCCAATTTCCTGGCTCATTTTCATGGTCACAACCAAACATAGTTAAATGAGTCAGTTTTCCACAAAAGGAGTCATTTTCCAAAAGACTTTCCATTGAAACAAATGAAGTGGCAGTGCTGGATTTCTAAGAAATCCTGAATTAAATTGGTATCAAAGCCCTCTACAAATTTTGTCCAATGGCATTGTCCTGACACAAAACTATATTGATTTTTCCAATACAATTGCCAACCCTTGGGGCCAAAACTTATCCAAAAAAAACTAATTAATGCCAATACTATTTTTTAACGTCTTAACGGATATTCAATCACTCTCCCAAAGTTTTATTGTGTGACTTAATATTACAATAATTCATATGGCTTTGGATATCTCTTTTGTTCTTATATGTGGGAATTAAAGTGCTTTTCCTCCACACTGTACATGGCTACACCCTTTATGTTTCATTAAAGAAATATTTACTTATGAAAAAAGTATTTTTCCTCCACTTGTCAGGCCTTTTTTAGCATTTAAAATCCCGATTAAAAATTAATCAACTATCCTATGCCCATACCACCCAAGACTTTAATAAAAATTCCAGTATTCCACCAAACCCGATAAATTTTCTGACTTTCATCTTCCTTAACCTGTCCAACCATTTTGATTCTTCATACAAATCTATGTTCTATCCTCAATAGAGTTATTGAGTTCTATGCATTACCTTGCATTAATTCCATTTCTTTTACCTATCAAAGAGATATTCAGTCATGCTGAATACTAAGTACTTTTTCATTTAAAAAAAGCAAAACTTAGCTTTGTTATATCACTCACCCTGATGCAACTCCCACAATCAAGACAACATAATTCATTAAATCAATCAAAACCCATGACAAACGTCATGACTCTACCAGTCTATCTGCAGTTACATGGTTACAACAACTTTAACATGCTTGGCCTGAACCAATACCTTGTTGAATTTGCATTGATGCAAAACAATATGACGAGTACAAAACAAAGTTCAGAAGGCAATGACAAACCATAACGGAAAAATCTCAGAAAGTCTAATGGAACAGGAAAAGTAAAACACATTTTCAGATTGAATATGGATTAGATGTGACGAGTTTAGCAGATACAGCAAGATAGTAACATCAGTCTTTCATTTATATTTACTGTTTCTAATTTGCAAATGCTAATCTCATAATCAAAATTATCACAAAAAAAACATTTAATAAATTTGACAAGTCTTTGTAGCCATTCAGGAACAAATTTGCACCCAAGAGCAGTATTATACTTACAACCACACAATAATAAAAATGAGATAGAACTAAGGAACATAACTGCTGAAATTTTCAGTAAAATGAAGATTTTACCTGCATTTCCTCTTCCTGCCCCTTCTGGAAACTACATCATTTGGTTTGTCAAGTAAGACAAGGTTCTCCATGTAATTATCAACACAAAAATAGTATTGCCTCCCACAAATCCCCAACTTCTTAACTTGTTGGCTCTCAGGGTCATATGAAGAGAGCTCCCAATCACCTGGTACGTTTGTATGTACTAATATACGTCCATTCTTCCGCAGACCTAATACCCTCACAATTTCTCCGTTGAGATCAACAGTGAACAGTTTAGTCCAAGAATCAACAATGCCATACTCTTTCATCACCCAAATGGAACAACGCTTATTAACTGTATCCTTATGAGCATCATGACATAACAGCGAAAGCAATCCCCCAAGTACCGAGGTATGAACATCATCCCTCCCACTGAAAGCACCATTTGGCACCGAAATCACACGAAAAGCCTCGTCACCCAAATCAAACGATAAAACTAAAGGACTCAAGGTATTGCCATGATGGGCTGCAAAATGTACAGCCCCATTTAAAGAAGCTTCTGGAACCAAGTAATTGTTAAAACTAGTCCAAGGCGGAAATGAGTCACCAGCATTAGTTATTCTCCAAGAGCCCTGACTTAGAGAGTAAACCTCAACCATAGGTATCTCGGGCAGGCGATGACTGTTACACGGAAAGGCAAGGCTCACCACTTTATAGTCATTGGTTTTCGGATCAAACCCCAATGCTAGATGAGTGGAAACATGGCCGTGAGTCTTGGCGCTAATGCGAGGCTTGGGAAGCGTAATGAATTTTCTAACAGAGGGATTCCAAAGAATAAAGCGGTCTTGTTCATGAAAACTGAACAACCCATTCACGTAACCGACTAGCATAAAATGGTGGATACGACGAGTGGTTAGTGGGAACTCAAGCTGTTGAATTTGCTCAAATGAGGAGTCATTGTTATCGTGAAACAATTTGTAGTGCTCTATATTGGGTCTAGAAGTGCAGTGCCTAACAATTAATTTGTTGGAATTGGGGGAAAGTGGGAGTGATTGAGTGAGGTGGGAATTGATGAAATTAGGGTTTGTGATTAGGGAGTTCCATGATTTTGAAACGCACCTGAATCGAATTAGGGATTTGACAGGTACTCTGTGTAATATCTCCAGCACCACTTCTTCTGGGAGATAGTCTGACATAGCTATCCTTCTTTCTTTCTCCCTTTGCTGCTGCTGCTGCTGCTTCACCCAAGTTTCAAGCTTTTTGGGAGATTTTCAATTTGAAAGAATGGCGTAATAGATGGAGATGAAATTGCATCGCTTTGTAGACATACAAGTTCGTTGATAAGAATTGCCAAATATTTTTTAAAATTTTGTTCCTTTTTTAATTTTCAATCTGCACCTTTTTGGACCAGAATTTTTTTTTTTTTTTCAAACTACCTCTATTTTTCTAAGTTAAAATAGAGGTAAAAAATACATGCTATCTTGAACTAAAATATTGCCTACAAAATAGGAACATTCTCCTATTAACCCATTTTTTCAAAACAACTACATGTTTATTATTGGATTTTTTTTTGGTTTCAAAATACCCCCATTTTTCTAAGTTTAAATAGAGATAAAACTAAATGATAATTTAGTAAAAATACATGCTTAAATTGCACTAAAATATTACCTACAAAATAGGAATATTCTCCCACTAACCCACTTTTTCAAAGCAACTACATGTTTATTTTTTTAAAAATACTATTATTATTTTAAAAAAAAAACCCCACATATTGATAATTATTAAAAAAAACTAAATAGTTATAAAATAAAAAAAAAGCTAACACACGTACTGATTAAAAAACTAACACAAGTTGTCAAGTATTGATAAAATGTGGGTGTTTAAACACATCTTTTTTCTTTTCTTTTTTGGGTAAATTGGAGTTTTATTAAAAGCAACTAAGCAGAGAAAACAGAAGCAGCAATCTATACTACTATTTAAAAGGCTACACCTGTTTGGAACATATATATATTTTTTTTTGGTTTCAAAATACCCATATTTTTCTAATTTTAAGTAGAGATAAAACAAAAGGATAATTTAGTAAAAATACATGCCTAACTTGCACTAAAATATTACCTACAAAATAGGAACATTCTCCCACTAAACCACTTTTTCAAAGCAACTACACGTTTAAATATTTTTTAAGTACTATTATTATTTAAAAAAAAACACCCCACGTACTGATAATTATTAAAAAAAAAAAACAGTTATTAAAAAAAAAAAAGGCTAACACATGTACTGATTAAAAAACTAACACAAGTTGTCAAGTACTGATAAAATGTGGGTGTTTAAACACATCTTTTTTCTTTTCTTTTTTGGGTAAACTGGAGTTTTATTAAAAGCAACTAAGCAGAGAAAACAGAAGCAGTAATCTATACTACTATTTTAATGGGTTGCATCTGTTTGGACCAGATATTTTTTTTTTTTTTTTTTTTTGGGTTTCAAAATACCCCTATTTTTTTAAGTTTAAGTAGAGATAAAACTAAAGGACAATTTAGTAAAAATACATGTCTAACTTATACTAAAATATTACCTACAAAATAGGAACATTATCCCACTAACCCACTTTTTCAAAGCAACTACACATTTATTTTTTTTTAAGTACTATTATTATTTTTTTTTAAAAAACCCCACGTACTGATAATTATTAAAAAAAAAATTAAATAGTTATAAAAAAAAAAAAAAAAAGCTAACACACGTATTGATTAAAAAACTAACGCAAGTTGTCAAGTATGATAAAATGTGGGTGTTTAAACACATTTTTCTTTTCTTTTTTGGGTAAATTGGAGTTTTATTAAAAGCAACAATGCGGAGAAAACAGAAGCAGCAATGCTGCGATCATACAAAGTTTCAGCTGAATTTAAATTCAAAAGGACACCTCGGCGGAGGGTCAAGAAAAACTACAACTCCAAACTTCTACATTTATTGAAAAGTACACTCACATTTTAGTCACACACAACTCCAAACTTCTACCTAACAAATTTAAATCTCTCCATTATCATTAAGCAGTTATAATGTTATCAAATTACTTCCCATCTCTTCCATAAAAATGAAAATACTTCCCATCTCCACCCTCCACCCTCAAGTCCCTGCTTTTTATACTTAGAGGAACAATAGTAATAGGTGACTACGTGCCAGAGGAAGCCACTCAAAAAGGTATTTACTTATCATTTTCTTTCCATTCATGTCAGATAATTTATGAGTTCTATTTGAACTCAAATTTTCTTATATTCTCATTTTCAAATATGAGTTCTTATATCTATACTACTATTTATATAAGGGGTTGCTCTTGTTTGGACCGATTTTTTTCCCAAAATACCCCTATTCTCTAGGTTTAAGTTGGAACAAAACTAAAGGATAGTCCGGTAAAAATACACTTCTAACTTTTACTAAAATATTGCTTACAAAATAGGATCACAATTTTTTTTTTTTTACAATACTACAAACCCTCAAATTACTCTCCATAAAATACATTTCTAACTACAAAATTTTATGATCATACCTAAAACAAAGTCCTCCGTTTTCTTTCCCAAAGCAACTAAGAGAGTATTTTTTTTTACAATACCACATAACACATTTAATCCATAAAATACACTAACAAAACACGACTCTACCTACAGTTACATGGTTACAGCAGCTTATGTTTGGCCTAATCCCTTACTTTATTGACTTTACGTTGATGCAAAACAATATGTTATGTACACAACACAGTATCAGAAGGCAAGTAGGCAACGGCTGATCATAGCAGAAATATTTTAGCGTGCCTAATGAAATGGAAAGTGAAACAATTTTTCATATAGAATAAGAATTGGCTGTGACAATTTCAGAATACAGAAAAAAAAAAAAAATTCAGTCTTCATTTACATTTACATTTACCATTTCGTTCTTGCAAATGACTCATCCCATCATCAACCAAAACCACAAAATCGTATTTAACAATTTTGACCACTCTTTAGAGCATCTTCTTCCACCACAATGGGGATTTTGGCTACGATCAGTCCTCTGTTATTCGGGGGGCTATCCCTCAATCTTTAATGTGGACTATTTGGCAATAAATAGGGGTACTTTTGAGGGGACAGAGAGTACATCATTCTAGTTGAAATTGTTTTTGCTGTGATTGTTGTATAATTGGATGGCTGCCTTGAGTAGGCTGTCTTTTTCCTTTTTCGAGGATTTTGTGGACTTGAATGTTATTTTTGTTAGACTCTAAGACTCTCTCTTGTATACTACCTGTGTACATGGGGTCTTTTTTTTTTTTTTTTTCCCTCTAAAATGATACAATTTTGCTAAGTTACCTATAAAAAAAAGTTAAAAAATTATGACCACTCTTTATATCCATTCAAGAACAAATTAAAATCCAAAAGCCATGTATTGAGGTTTGAAACTTAATATTTAAGTATAGCAACACATAAATATCTAGCACATACAAAGAATAAAATAGAATTTAGGAATGTAAATGCTGAAATTTTGAGTTGAATACTGGAGCCTTTTTATCTGCACTTTCTCTTCTTGCTCACATTCCACTTGGAAACTGCATCATTTGATTTGTCAAGTAAGAAAAGATTCTCCACATAATTATCAGCAAAAGAATAACATGAGCTTCTACAAAACCCCAACTTCTTCACTTGTTGGCTCTCAGGGTCATATGAACAGAGCTCCCAACCAAGTAATACTTCGTTCTGCACTAATAAATGACCATTCTTCCGGAAACCTAACACTCTACAGAATTGCCTATTGAGGTCAATAGTGAACAGTTTAGTCCAAGAATCAACAACGCCATACTCTTTCATCACAAAAACAGAACAACGCTCACTCATATACTCATGGCATATTAGAGAAAGCAATCCCTTGAATACCAAGATATGAATACCATGCTCAAATTTGAAATTACCATTTGGCAAGGATATCACGCGGAAAACCTCATCACCCAAATCAAATGACAAAACTATTGAACTCCAGGCATCACACCGATTTGCAGCAAAAAAAACAGCTCCATTTAAAGAAACTGCTGTTGACATGGAACAGTCACTGATATCAACTCCAGGCGGATACGAGTCCCTACCACTCGTTATTCTCCAAGATCCCTCGTTAACAGAGTAAACCTCAACCAGAGGTTTTTGGCGCGTTTTTTGTTGCTAAGATTTTTATATTGAAATGCAATTCTCACCAGCTTATAATCATTGGTACTCGGATCAAACCCAAACGCTAGATAACATGCAAAGGAGGAGGCCGTAACGGAAGGGTTGGGAAGGACAATAAATTTTCTAATACAGGGATTCCAAACAATATAGCGGCCTGGTTCAAGGCAAAACAATCCATTAACGTAACCGACTAATTTAAAATCGCGACCAAAACTATTCGGCAACTCAAGTTCTTGAATTTGTTCAGATGACAAGTCATTATTTTCATTGTCTTCTTCGTGAATTAATTCGTAAACCATGTTGAGATCCGAATACTTAACAATTAATTTGTTGGAATTGGAGTGTGATCGAGTGAGATTGGAATTGATGAAGGCAGGACTTGTGATTAGAGAGTTCCATGATTTGGATACGCACCTGAATCGGATTAGGGATTTCACGGGTAGTCTATGCAGGATCTCCAGAAACACATCGCATGGCAGATACTCCGTCATTCCGTATCTTTCTTTTTTTCTCGGCTTTACCGAATTTAGAGTGTCGAGAAAATTTTCAATTTGAAGCACTTGTTGTGTGCCTCGTGGGTTGTTGTGCATGCGGCTTTTATTTGGATGGCTAAAGTCGGTTTGGCTTTATCCTAGTGATAGTAGAAAACTAAGTTCTACTTGGTTTTGGTTTCTTGCACAGTAATATAGGAATTCAAGTCCTTGTTCGTTTAGTACTGTTATATATATATATATATATATATATATAAATAAATAAGACTAGTGCAAATACAATAGGGTGCTTTATTATTTGTGTGAAAGAGTCAATGGTGCATTTAGGGCTTGGGTCTTGTGAGAGTGCTTGTGTGCTACTATTGTAATCTCCTTATTTTATTGTAGAACTTTCTTTGTTGCCGTCTATAGGCAAGTGTCGAACCACGTAAATCCTTATGTCCATTATTTTCTTCTGTCTTCTTTAATCTTGCGTTTAGTGGGTGTATTTTCACAATAGTCTTGTGACAGACAATTAAATTTCACTAACAAAAATTATATTTTTTTCCCTTAAAAAAATTTGAGATAGTATGTGTGTTGTAGGCCCGGCAAGTTCTTTAGTAAATATCCTTATTTTTTTATTCTTTTCTTTTTCAATTTCAATAAAAATGAAAATCTTATTTCATAAAAAAAAGTCCTATCAAATCAATATCTAACTATATAAATCTAAAAGTTGAAGCGTAGCATTTTTTAATGTTTCTATACTCACGCTGGCCACATTAGTAGCCATGTCATTACTATCATTTTTCCTGAATTTTTCCTACAATTCAAAAATCATTTTCCTCAACTTTAAATACTAAGAAAAAGACAATAATTCCCAGCCTTATCTCCACTGTAAAACCTAATTTTTATGGTTTTAATTTCACCATAAAGCTCAAACCCAAGCCTATGTTTCAAGGCTTCAATTTTTTAACGGAAAACTTTTTGTGTTTCACGGTTTCAACTTTCTTACTCCTTACCTTTTGGTTTATAGAGTTTACGGATTCAACCTTCAACGTTTCAATTTTGCAACGGTTTCAATTTCTCAACGGCAACCCTTCAACTTACTAACACCAGCCTCTTTGTCTTACCTCCTTCCTCTCTTCCTCCCCTCACAGTGCATACTTACTGACAGAAGTTGGGTGATTTAGTTCAGGTATCCTCACATAATAATTCAATGTAAGGATTAGAATAATAGTATTGTTCCTTTTGATTGATGTCTTTTTTTTTTCCTTTTAAATTTTGTTAGTGCCACTTTCGTGTTGTGGTGTAGATGATTGTTATGTTGATTTTGATTGTTGGGTTTTTTTTTCCCTTTGTCATTTAATCAAGCTCTTGATATCTTTGCTTTTTTATTTGTCAAGATTTTTGTTAATTCTTTTTTTTGGTGAATGGTCAATATGTTTTTTTTTTTTTGAAGAATGGTCAATACGTCTTTCTTTGAACTGTAAAGAAAATGTGCTTCTAGCTTTCTGCCTATCTTCTAATTTAGCTGGCGCAAAGGGTGATAAAATAGCTAGCCTAATGGGCTTTCGGCTTTCCTACTACGTTCACATTAAGTAGCCGAATGGGTCAACTTTAATCTGTAGTCATCCTCCAATAATGAAAGTTTTGACTGGCATTCTTCTAGGAGGTAGCTCAGTTATCACAGTTGTTTGGAGTCATCCTAAACACATGCAAACACACAAAATAGCATACATGCAAAATCTATATCTATATAGTAACTAATAGTCAAAATGTTTGATTTTTTGTTGACCACTTCTCGTTGCGCCACGTGACTACATAAATTTGTTAAGTTCTAATAGTTGAGAACAATTGGCGAATCGTGAACATAAACTTGTCTAAATATAGATCTTAGAGTCTATAGGTATTATTAGACAATGCTCAAGGTGATTCAAGTCAAGATTCAAGAACATACAAGCTGCAGGAAGAAGATTTCAAAATCGGTCTGGTTCGATCGATTGAAAGTCGTATCTACAGAATTTTAATTAAGTCTAAACAGCAGTTCAAGCCTATTAAGGATTAGGGTTTCAAATCTACTTCTCCCAGTATATAAAGGAAACCCTAAGCACGTTTTTATAAGGCTTTTTAGAGAGAGAAGAGAGTACCTCTTTTGTATTTAGGGTTTTGTTCCTAAAAAGCTCTCTCATATCTTCTACCGATGTTATTACTTGAAGAATCTAAAGATTCGGTATTGTAGAAGTTGCTGCCTTTTCTAGTCATCAAAGGTGCTGATAATCTAAACCTTCAAGGGTGGTCTTAGAGTCACAAACAGGAGAGTTTGTGTTGCTAAACCTTTGAGTGAGATCTCAAAGTCACAAACGTGGGTGTTTGTGTTTTGCAAAGGCCAAAGAAAGAAGGAGTCTGTGGTCTCGGAGTTTGCATGTGGTCGTGTCAGTAAGTTTCTACTGGTGGGTAGCAATAGGATATTAGTGGTCTAAGTCGCCATTGTAAAACTTCGATTATTTCTAGTGTATTTGCTTTTTACCTTGAGGATTGCTAAGTTAAATCCTCCCCAGGTTTTTACCGGTTTGGTTTTTCTGGGTTATCATATCGTTGTATTTTTTATTTTCCGCTACTATACATTGATATGATTATATGATTGTGTTAACCTAGATCTGAAACTTGGACTAAGTAATCACTTGGCTAATTTACTAGGTTAATTCAGTTGTGTTTTAAGGGGTCTAAAAACTCATAAGTGGTAACAGAGCAGGTTGCTCTTTTGTTTTAGATCTTTTGATCTAAGAGTTGATCCTTGACCCCTGTTGTCATGGATAATTTGAAGTGTCTTTTTGATCATGTTTCTGCTCATGCTTCTATTGATTTTATTGATGCCTGTGAAACTCTTCGTAAGGAATTATTGAAATCTATGAAAATTGCTAAGAAATTCAAGGAAGTGTTAAAATTGGCTAATCTTGAAAAAGAGGAATTGGTTGTTAGATTAGATGAATCTAATAAAAAGAATGAATTTTTAAGAAAACAAATTTCCTCTTCTGATGAGAAGATGAAAAGCTTGGAACAAGAATTAGTTGAATCTAAAGATAAAATTGAAAATTTGACTTGTACCAAGTCTGCTGTTGATAACAGAAGTGTTTCTATCTCTCTTAAGCCTAAAACCGAGAAAGTTTATATCCCTCATTTTAAGAGGAATAATAAAGAAAAGGCTTATTTTGCTAGGTTAGACAACGATAAAAGTTCTGATGTAGACGTTGAAGTTTCTAAACCTAGTCTAAGCCTACTGTTAGAGAGCATAATAAATATGTTTTTGTGCCTACTTGTCACCTTTGTGGTGTTGTTGGTCATATTAGACCAAATTGTTCTTTGTTGAGACAAAAACCAAAATCTGAGACTAGACTTATTGTTAGGAATACTGATGTTCCTAAATTGTTCCTATTTGTCACTTTTGTGGTGTCTCCAGTCACATTCATTCTAATTGTCATAAATTGAAATTTAAACATTCTGTGTTTCAGTCTAGGATTTGTGATGATATTTCTCCTGCCATAAGTCCATATAAATTGTTTCATATTCTTTTGAAAAATTTGAGCTTGTTGGCTTGTGAAAGGAATTTGCAGGATTTTAGTCTTTTTTAGAAGATTGGTGTAATCCCTCAAATACACTTTGCTTCTCATGGATTTTCACCTACAAAGCCAAAGACTCGTGCTAGATGGGTGAGAAAAGATTCTCTAAGGTGAGTGTTGCTGACTTGTTCCTGATTTAATTCTTTCAATTATTTGTGGACATGTTTTGTTTCTGTTTTGGTTGTTTTTATTTTTCTTGAGGATTACATAAATTATGATATCTCTCTCTTGATTTAGAGCATGCTTGACATTGTGGAGAAACTTGAATAGTATGTGTTATATAAGTGCTAAGTTATTTCTGATTTTATGTGAGTATGTACTAATTTGTACATGTACTCATGGGTTAATTAAGAAATTGATATTTCTTGTTTGTGTATCCTTTATAGCTTAATTAAGCACTGTCATGCATTGTATTTGCATTGTTCATTTAGCATAATGTGTGCTTTTTTTTTTGGTCATATTTTTTTTTAAACCAAAAAGATTTTTGTGTTTTGTATTTCACATCTTGGATTTATAATCAAGGATTAGCCATATTATCTTTACATAACAAGTTTATGTACCTTGTTTAGCTTGGATGAACTTCTTTTATTGCACTTTACTAGTTTGAATTTTGTAGTGCATGTTGTGTGAGAGATGTTTATAGTTTTTGATCACTTTGTCTTGATCTTGAAGTCACATGCCTTTGACTTTTGGACTTGAACCTTTTGAGAAATGCATAAATAACCATCTCACCACTGTTTACTAGCCAATCATGAACACCTTAGTGCATATCGTAAGATTTTGTGCTCGAGAAAGTGTAGCATATGCACAAAAAGAACATAAGGTGTAGGCTTGGTTTAAATGTTAAAATTGGTATGTACATTATTGGACTTAATGTTAAATCAAACAAATAAAATTGGTGTGTACAATATGAGGCAAATCAAGAAACTTACATGATTGCAAGCTTGTTTTCTAGGAAATGTGAGAGTTATATGATGTAACTCTTTTGGTGATAGTCTTTTTCAAATTCTATGTGATGAATTTTGTAGAAATTGTGATTGATTTCTATTTACATATCACCTCACATGTTACTCTTTGCTAAACTTGGTACATTATATTATAGTGATCTTGTTGTGGCCATCCAAGATTACATGTTTCTGGATTTTGATGCAAAATGCCTTTAAATGTTTGAGTTTTGGAGACAAATTGGTTGAAAAACTTGTTTTTGGAAGATCTGGGTTGAATTCAAGTGTTTTTGAAAAACGTTTAATCTCATACTCATGCATTTCATTCATGAAATATTGTGCTTTGAGGAGTTTTTGCATTAAATTGCTCTGTTTTTCAAAAATTTGATTTTTCCAGATTTTCGATCAATCAAATTTGTCTTTCGACCGAACGAAATTGTGATAAAATTTTTTGGTTTGGATCTGCCTGACTCAATTGGCATTCGATCGATCGAAACTGAAAAATTCCAGTTTTTAAGTATTTGACCAAATTTTTTTCATGCATCATTTATGTTTAGGATTTGCATGCATTGCATTGATTTTTTGTATCCATATTACAGTTTTGCAGTCATATCTCTCATTGTTTTCATACATAGCATGCATACACTTTGCTAAATTGGGTACTCAACTTGATTTAAAAAATGATTGATTAATTTTTGAGCTATGTACTTTTTAGTATATGCTATTTTTATGTGTGAACTGCAGAAAATATTTTTCTTAAGAGATATGTTGGATAATCAATATGCAAATATTTTCTTTACTCATGCAACTGTTTATGGGTCACAAAGTGTCATGTTTACATTTATTGAAAGAGAGAATATTTTTCTTTATGTATATCCTCAACTTAATTTTTTTTTAAGTTAGGTTTGTGTGTTTTTATTTATCCCCACCTCCTAATTTTTCCCAAAACTTGTTGTGTTTTTCCTATTTTTATAGGGGGAGAAGTTTGTTTATATCCTTTGCTCTTCATAGGGGGAGTTGTCTCTATTTTATATAGAGTTGAATTGTTTTGTATTCCCTTAATTCTCTATTTTCTCTTGACTTTTGTTGCCTATGTTGTCTGTTTACTCTTTGTATGAGTTGTCTTTGTCAATACGTGACAAAAAGGGGGAGATTTAAATGGAATGTGGGAATATGTGGGAATCCTATTTGTTTTGTTTAGGGGGAGATAAATTTGTTTTTCAAAGGGGGAGAATATAAAAACTTTTTGAAGTATCTAACTTAGGGGAGAGTTAGAATTTACTTTGTGTTTTTTATCTTTTGTTTCATATTATTGTCTTTCTGTCCACACATGCAGTGATGTGTTTGTTGAGTGTTTCAGGAAAGACAAGTACATTCTGATCAAGACCTTCTACCTCTTATTGGCAACTTCTTGGTTAGGAAGTCTTAGATTGGAATTTGTGATGTAATTGGGGATTTTATTGTATTGGGTTGTTCTTGTATTTGAGCATTTCATTTTGTATAAAAGTTGTCATGAATTGCTAAAGGGGGAGATTGTTAGGTACTAAAAGTTTAGAACAATTGGCAAATCGTGAATACAAACTTGTCTAGATATAGATCTTAGAGTCTATAGGTATTATTAGACAATGCTTAAGGTGATTCAAGTCAAGATTCAAGAACATACAAGCTGCAGGAAGAAGATTTCATAATTGGTTTGGTTCGATCAATCGAAAGACAGGCTCGATCGATCAAAAATCGTATCTGCAGAATTTTAATTAAGCCCAAACAACAGTTCAAGCCTATTAAGGATTAGGGTTTCAGATCTACTTCTCCTAGTATATAAAGGAAACCCTAAGCACATTTTTATAAGGCTTTTTAGAGAGAGAAGAGAGTGCCTCTTTTGTATTTAGGGTTTCGTTCTTAAAAAGCCCTCTCATATCTTCTACCGATGTTATTACTTGAAGAATCTCAAGATTCGGTATTGTAGAAGTTGCTGCCTTCTCTAGTCATCAAAGGTGCTGATGATCTAAACCTTCAAAGGTGGTCTTGGAATCACAAACAGGAGAGTTTGTGTTGCTAAACCTTTGAGTGGGATCTCAAAGTCACAAATGTGGGTGTTTGTATTTTGCAAAGCCAAAGAAAGCAGAAGTTCGTGGTCTCAGAGCTTGCACGTGGTCGTGTCAGTAAGTTTCTACTGGTGGGTAGCAATAGGATGTTAGTGATCTAAGTCGCTATTGTAAAACTTCGATTCTTTCTAGTGGATTTGCTTTTTACCTTGAGGATAGCTCGGTTAAATCCTCCCTAGGTTTTTACTGATTTGGTTTTCCTGGGTTATCATATCGTTGTGTTTTTTATTTTCCACTGCTATACATTGATATGATTATATGATTGTGTTAACCTAGATTTGAAACTTGGACTAAGTAATCACTTGATTAATTTACTAGGTTAATTCAGTTGTGTTTTAAGGGATCTAAAAACTCACTAAATTAATGTCATATATACATTTAAAAACACCAAACATTAGGCACATTTTCGACCAATAGGAACATTTTCGGTTAATAGACACATTTTCAGTCAATATGCACCTTTTCATTCAATGGACACTTTTCCAGTCAATAGACACCTTTTGGTGTATATATATATATATATATTTTTTTTTTTTTTTGAGAATCACCTTTTGGTATATTCAAATATGAAGGATTATGATCTTTCAATAGACACCTTTTGGTATATAAAATTTAAAGGGTTATGACTTTTTAATAGATACCTTTTGGTATATATCTTATATAAATAAAGTTTTACAACCTATTTAAGTGAAAATCCTGTCTACATAAAGTGACATCATTTAGATAAGCACGAGACAGTTTTTTAATTTTTATTTTATAAACACCAGTCTTCAACAGTGCCGACTGAATGTTAGAGCAAAAAATGCGGTTGCCTAAGGCCCCAAGTAAAAAAAAGGCCCCTAAATTTTAACCAATAGGGTTATTTATAATCAATAAATAAAATAATATTTTTTAATAGATAAAAAATAAATAAAAGAGAGAGAAAAATGCGACGTCCACAATATTTTTCACAACACTTTTACAACTAATGTTAAGTAGTGGGTTGTTATTGACGACAAAAAAAAAAAAAAAAAAAAACAATTATAGTGATATTTTCAAATAGAAAACAAAAAGTAACTTAAAACTTAGGATTTGTTGTAAAAAATATTGTGAATGTTGCACTTCTAAAAAAAAAAAGAATAATAATAAGAGTTGAGTTTGCAAACTTTTACTAGTTCTCATTTACGTATACCACTAACACTGCTTTTTTACTTACCACTATCAATTTGCCACAACAAGTATGAAAAATTTTGTCAAACTTTTTCTATCTATAAAATTTCTAAAAAAGAGAAAAAATTCTACGTAGTTCATACTAATTAGTATAAATTTTGCATCTAAAATAAGATAATCAATTTTCGCCTTAAGCCTCCAAATGCATTAAGCTGCCCCTGGCCTTCAAAACCACACTACCACATACAAAAAAAAAAAAAAAAAAAAAAAAAAAAAAAAAAAAAAAACCATTATAAACAAAAAAAATAAATAATCGTCAAAATTTAGAAACCCCCGATCAATGATTGAAGGATGTGCAGCATCACAGATTCACAGTGTAAGTATTATATAAAGGTCATTATGCATACTGCATGTTTAGTTCATGCATAAGGAACATCAATTTTAGGGTCTTGGAGATCAAATTGGCTTCATAGATTGTTTTTATGAATTTTAATTTGCTTATGTAAAATAAATGTCTTTGATGACTTTATTAAACCCATGGGATGCTCCTTATAGAAGTTAACTGGGTACCCAAATATGAAAGATATTTGTATTAACTTTCATGAAAGTTAATGAAAGTTCAGTGCGCACGAAGAAGAGAAGCATGCTAACACCAATGGGAGAATTGACCATGAAATCTTGGTGCCATGGGAATTATTAGAAAATTTTGGATTAAAAAAATTGTATTAGATTGTGATTTTAATAAACAGTACATGTTTATTTCTCAATTTTTACCATACAATCAAAACAATTATAAAAATTATATTAAAAAAAAAAAAGCAACAACAAGACAAAACATTTAAGAAAAAACACACAATATGAAGAAAAGTAATTAATCTGGCGTTATGTAAGACTTTTATTCCTTCCCACAAAAAACTAATAAATCAAACAATATTCTATCTTCTATCTAATTAATAAAACTTTGTGTTATTTATTTCAATATCAATTTTTTTTTAATTTTAATTTCATGCATTTTTGCTTACTACTCCAACTAAAAAAAAATGGTTTTTTTGTTTTTGTTTTGTTTTGTTTTTGTTTTGTTTTGTTTTGTTTTGTTTTGTTTTTATTTTATTTTATTTTATTTCTGAAACTATTTTCGTGCATCACACAGGTTAACGACTAGTAAATCTAAAAGCCGAAACGTAGCATTTAATGTTGCTAAACTCACATTGACACATCAGTAGCCATGTCATTACTATTATTTTTGTTGAAATTTTTTCTCAATTTTAAAATACTAATAAAAAGAAAATAATTCCCAGCCATATCTCCACCATAAAGCTCAATTTTTATGGCTTTAATTCCACCATAAAGCTCAAACCCAAGCATGTGTTTCACGGTTTCAATTTTTCAACAAAAACCCTTTTGTGTTTCATGCTTTCAACTTTCTTACTCCCCACCTTTTAATTTATTGTGTTTTAACCCTTCAATGTTTCAATTTTGCAATGGTTTCAATTTCTCAATGGTAACCCTTTAGCTTGCCAGCCTCTCTCCCTTCAAAAGCAGTTTCAAATCTTCAGAGTTCGGCTTTCTATCGGCATTCTCTTTGTCTTCCCTCCTCCCTCTCTTCATCTCCTCACAGTATATAAATACTAACAGAAGTTGGATGATTCAATTCAAGTATCCCCACATAATAATTCAATGGAAGGATTATATTAATTATATTATTGTTCCTTTTGATTGATTTTTTTTTTCCATTATTAATTTTTTATTGCCTCTTTCGTGCTATGGTGTGGATGATTGTTATTTTGATTTTGATTGCTGGGTTTATTTGCCTCTCTCATTTAATGGAACTCTTGATATCTTGGCTCTTTTATTGGTCAAGAATTTTGTTAATTTTTTTGGGTTGAATGGTCAATATATATATTTTTTGAAGAATGGTCAATGCATCTTTTTTGAACTGTAAAGAAAATGTGCTTCTAGCTTTCTGCCTACCTTCTAATTTAGCTGGCGCAAATGATGAGTAAAATAGCTGGTCTAATGAGCTTTTGGCTTTCCTACTACGTTCACATGAAGCAGCCAAATGGGTCACCTTTCTGCCTATATAATTTTGTGTGTTTGTATTCATCCTTCGATAAAGAAAGTTTCAACTGGTATTCTTCCAGGAGGTAGCACAGTTATCACTGCTGTTTGTAGTCATCCTAAACATATGCAAACACATAAAATAGCATATATGCAAAATGGTTTCAATAAAATCACTGTCCTATTGCTAGATTTGGTGATGAACCTCACACTAACTTCAAGGCAACCTTCCTAACCTAAGGCCATATAAAGACAATATGGGTTTGTTCATTTTTAAGTATTACCTAGTGTGACTATAATTTCTTCATGTAGTGTTGTGGTGTGGATAGATACCTCAACAATTTTGTTTGGTTAACATGTGGGGAAGTTCTAAGTAGGGATACGCCAAAAAAAGAGTGTGAAAATCATGTAGTGTAAGATTATAACTTTTGTTTTGTCATTACTGATTACTGCAATGTATGGTGTGGATACTGAAATTCATTACTATGCTTAAAACATGCTACTTTTCCTTTTCTCTTGGTCTTTTCATTTAAGTGAATCCATCCTTCATCATTGGAATTGTTGGGTTAAGATATCTGGATCCCAGTTAAGTAATTCAAGTACCTAAGTTAATTAATAAATTCAAATTACATGCAAATCGTGGAGGTACCAACAAATCACCAAATAAATTAAATGCAACTGAAAATAAATTTGACACGATGATTTGTTGACAAATGGAGAAAACCTCTCACAAGGCAAAAGCCCCACAGAGTGAATTTAAGGTCACCACTCCCAAGAATCTATTAATCAACAATCAAGCGGTTACAAGTATAAACAATCTTACCACTATCCTGGTCTATCCCAAAATATCAACTTACAATTGAACCTTTGCAAAAATACCCAATTGGACTTGATCTTGTAGTAGCATTCTTTCCTTTGTTGTACAAATCTCTAATATGTGACTAACTTTTTTGCACGGATCCTAATACATGACTAACTCCAGCAACTTGAATGGTTGTTATTGGTTGTAAAGTTGTTCACTTCATCAACCGTGAAGATTATGAAGCACTTGGTTACAAAATCCTGTGGTGTACAAACGCAATAGCTTTTCACAGAGAAAAATAAACTCTTGGTCCTTGTTTTCATGTTTAACGGCTCTTAAAATAAGTCTTATATATGTCTAGGGTTGTGAGAAAAAAAACCCTAAACAAATAAACAAGCTTGGGCAGAATTTCTGATTTGAAAACCTGAAAATCGTAATTCTTGATAGAATGAGCATGTGTCAAGCATCTATCGAGCTTCCCATTTAATCTCAATAGCAGCATTTGTCGAGCTATATGTCGAGACTTAATAAAACAGCTTTTCTTCACCTGTTTTTTGGATCAATTTTCATGACTTTAATACTAACACTTGATATATATGTTTAAACAATATATTTCTTGATGTATTGAACTCAACTTAGATCTACCAAATTACAAGTAAAGTGCATTTTGTCAAGGATTAGCAAATTACATAAAATATGACCCTAACAGGAATCAATTTAAAATTCCTTCTATTAGCTTTGATTGTACTCTTGGCCATCAGATGGATATAAATAAAGCAATTACACGCCTATTGCTTTGGAAGGAGATTCCATTGTTGGCCGAATAGTTTAGGTAACCAAAAGAATATTTGGCTCTAAAGTGGATGATATGTAGAGTATCCTTGACATTGGAATTGGAAGCAGAAATGATAAGTGAGAGAGGCTGAACAGTTTATGTAGATATTGTTTAATGAGAGAGGCTGAATAGTTCATGTAGAGTATTGTTGACATTAGAAAAGAATTATGGCCCAACACTTTCTGTAACCAAAAGAATATTTGGCTCTGACAGTTTTTGGAAAGCTAAATTTAACCAAAAGAATTTAGGCGTGTAATCCCGTTTTATGGAAAGCTCTATTTAATAAACTGTCGATTATAAATTTCTGCTTCAGCATACTCTAACAGTTTCAACCTCCAAAAAGTTCTACCTGTAGATTATAAATTTCAAGATATTGTTTGATCATTATTCTTCTTCTTCGTCTTCTTATTTTCTTTTTTTCCAAATTTGGTTAATGTAGTTGATGTGGTATAACTAAACCCATATTAGACTGTAAATAAATACAAGCTTTCCCAGCCTTTTGTTATTTGGCCCAACAATAGGTGGGAAAATTATAATTTGCCCACATATATATATATATATATAAGGCCAAAAGTTTTATATATTTAATTGTGATTATTCATAAATGTAACCGAGCAATGTGATGAGAAACTTGATGTAACCAATATCATTAAAATTGCGAAGGAAAACCATTAAAATACCTTCAAATGTTCTGATTGAACTAATGTTCTATATATTTAATAACCCAAGCTAATAATAATAGCACAATTACGATTGACCATTCTCAAGCATAAGCACTAGTTGCATACTAGTTTCTATATAATATACCATAAACATAGATCTAATTTTTTCCCTACAGCAAACAGGACCATTTAATAATAAAATAATACTGCCCTATATTTGTTTGATCAATAAAATAAAACTTTTAAAGATTAAAAAGGGGTCCCAATTACAATCCTGTTCTATATACATAATTCTATTCCAAAGTCTTCTCTGCCAAATCATAATCAATTTTCCATTGAAAAGCCAAAAAAATATTGGGGAAGTAATACAAGGTCCAATTTATCCTCCTTGCCCCATTAATGTCAATAATGTTTCCACATCAACAAACAACCAAAGTGAATCAATAGACTACAGTCTACTTCAAATAATTCAGCAAAGCAAAACTATACTTAATTTTTGGGCAAACACCACTTATGGTCCTTAAAGATTCTCCTAGTTTTCAGTTTTGACCTTAGTGTTTTAAAATAGTTAAAAATTTGTAAAATAAATTTGGTCATTAAAGTTTTCCCCATTACTCCATTTTCTTCCTTTTTATATCCTTGTATTTTCCCAACATTAGAATAGAAAACTATACAACAAATTCAATTTCAGAAAGGTGGACAATCTTATCCTCTTTTTTCGTTCCATGTCAATACCGCGAAACAATTACAAACCATCATGGTAGTCACATGGCACTTGTAATCCACCTAGACTACCAATGTATAAATTTTAAATCGTTTAGAACCCTCTTTTTGTAATCATAAACGTGCCCAATCACATGAAAATGTCAGTGTCCAAATTAACATGTAGACCAAATTATCTCATTCTAAATAATTTAAGGATTCCATTACTATTTTAGAAACTCTAGCTAAATAGGAAAAATGAGGCAGACTTTAATGACCAAAAGTTGCTTTTGCTCATTATTATTATTATTATTTTTTACATTTTTAAAATAAACCCTAAGGTTGTCACTAGGGTAACCTCAGATCAATGCAACTCCCACACTTAATACAACATAACACATTTAATCCATAAAAACCCCTAACGAAACACGACTCTACCTACAGTTACATGATTACAGTAGCTTATGTTTGGCATAATCCTATAGGCTATTGACTTTACATTGATGCAAAACAATATGTCATGTACACAACACGGTATCAGAAGGTAACGGCTGATCATAGCAGAAATTTTTTTGCAAGCCTAATGAAATGGAAAGTGAAACAAATTTTCATACCAAATATGAATTGGATGCGTGACAATTTCAGAATACAGAAAAAGATAGTAACATCAGTCTCCATTTATATTTACCATTTCGTTCTTGGAAATGACTCATCCCCTCAACAACCGAAACCACAAAATCGTATTTAACAATTTTGACCACTCTTAAGAGCATCTTCTTCCACCACAATGGAGATTTTGGCTATCATCAGTCCTCTGTTATTCGGGGGGGCTATCACCCAATGTTTAATGTGGACCATTTGGCAAGAAATAGGAGTACTTTTGACGGGACAGAGAGTACATCATTCTAGTTGAAACTGTTTTTTCTGTGATTGTTGTATGATTGGATGGCTGCCTTGAGTAGGCTGTCTTTTTCCTTTTTCGAGGATTTTGTGGACTTCCATGTTGTTTTTGTTAGTCTCTAAGACTCTCTTGTATACTACCTGTGTACAAGAGGCCTTTTTTTTTTTTTTTTTTTTTTTTTTTTTTTTTTTTTTTTCAGTTTTCTCTAAAATGATACAATTTTGCTAAGTTACCTGTAAAAAAAAGTTAAAAAATTATTACCACTCTTTATATCCATTCAAGTACAAATTAAAATCCAAAAGCCATGTATTGAGGTTTGAAACTTAATATTTAAGTATAGCAACACAAAAATATCTAGTACCAAGAATAAAATAGAATTTAGGAATGTAAATGCTGAAATTTTGAGTTGAATTCTTGAATCGAGCCTTTTTATTTCCACTTTCTCTTCTTGCTCACTTTTCACTTGGAAACTGCATCATTTGGTTTGTCAAGTAAGAAAAGATTCTCCACATAATTATCAGCACAAGAATAACCTGGGCTCCTCCTTCTAGAATACCCCAAATTCTTCACTCGTTGGCTCTCAAGGTCATATGAACAGAGCTCCCAACCAAATGATAGTTCGTACTGCACTAATAAAAGACCATTCTTCCGGAAAGCTAACACTCTACAGGATTGCGTCTTGAGGTCAATAGTGAACAGTTTAGTCCAAGAATCAACAACGCCATACTCTTTCATCACAGAAAAAGAACAACGCTCACCCATATACTCATGGCATATTAGAGAAATCAATCCCTTGAATACCAAGATATCAATATCAGCCTCAAATTTAAAATTACCATTTGGCAAGGATATCACGCGGAAAACCTCATCACCCAAATCAAATGACAAAACTATTGAACCTCGGGCATCACTATGATACGCGGCAAAATAAACAGCTCCATTTAAAGAAACGGCTGTTGATAGGGACCGATTACTACTATAAACTCCAGGCGGATACGAGTCTCCACCACTCGTTATTCTCCAAGATCCCTCGTTAACAGAGTAAACCTCAACCAGAGGTTTTGTGGCGCTAATATTTATAGGTTGAAATGCAATTCTCAACAGCTTATAATCATTGATCCTAGAATCAAACCCAAACGCTAGATAAAAAAGAATGGAGGTCGTATCAGAAGGATTGCGAAGGTCAATATCAAACCCAAACGCTAGATAAAAAAGAAAGGAGGTCGTAACGGAAGGATTGGGAAGGGCAATAGATTTTCTAATGCAGGGATTCCAAACGATGTAACGGCTTTGATCATAAAGGCAAAACAATCCATTAACGAAACCGACTACTTGAAAATTGCGACGAAAATTATTCGGGAACTCAAGTTGTTGAATTTGTTCAGATGACGAGTCATTATTGTCATTGTCTTCTTCGTGAATTAATTTGTAACCCGTGTTGACATCAGAATACGTAACAATTAATTTGTTGGAATTGGAGTGTGATCGAGTGAGATTGGAATTGATGAAGGCAGGACTTGTGATTAGAGAGTTCCATGATTTGGATATGCACCTGAATCGGATTAGGGATTTCACGGGTAGTCTATGCAGGATCTCCAGGAACACATCGCATGGCAGATACTCCGTCATTCCGTATCTTTCTTTTTTCTCTTTTTTTCTCGGCTTTGCCGAATTTAGAGTGTCGAGAAAATTTTCAATTTGAAGCACTTGTTGTGTGCCTTGTGGGTTGTTGTGCATGTGGCTTTTATTTGGATGGCTAAAGCCGGTTTGGCTTTATCCTAGTGATAGTAGAAAACTAAGTTCTACTTGGTTTTGGTTTCTTGCACAGTAATATAGGAATTCAAGTCCTTGTTCGTTTAGTACTGTTATATATATATAATATCCTAGTGATAGTAGAAAACTAAGTTCTACTTGGTTTTGGTTTCTTGCACAGTAATATAGGAATTCAAGTCCTTGTTCGTTTAGTGCTGTTATATATATATATATATATATATATATATAAAAATAAATAAGACTAGTGCAAATACAATAGGGTGCTTTATTATTTGTGTGAAAGAGTCAATGGTGTATTTAGGGCTTGGGTCTTGTGAGAGTGCTTGTGTGCTACTATTGTAATCTCTTTATTTTATTGTAGACCTTTCTTTGTTGCCGCCTATAAATGCAGGCAAGTGTCGAACCACGTAAATCCTTATGTCCATTATTTTCTTCTCTCTTCTTTAATCTTGCGTTTAGTAGGTGTATTTTCACAATAGTCTTGTGACAGACAATTAAATTTCACTAACAAAAATTATATTTTTTTCCCTTTAAAAAAATTGAGATAGTATGTGTGTTGCAGGCCCTGCAAGTTCTTTAGTAAATGAAAATCTTATTTCATAAAAAAAAAAGTCATATCAAATCAATATCTAACTATATAAATCTAAAATTTGAAGCGTGGAATTTTTTAATGTTTCTATGCTCACGCTGACCACAATAGTAGCCATGTCATTACTATCACTTTTCCTGAATTTTTCCTACAATTCAAAAATCATTTGCTCAACTTTAAATACTAAGAAAAAGACAATAATTCCTAGCCCTATCTCCACTGTAAAACCTAATTTTTATGGTTTTAATTCCATCGTAAAGCTCAAACCCAAGCCTATGTTTCAAGGCTTCAATTTTTTAACGGAAACCTTTTTGTGTTTCATGGTTTCAACTTTCTTACTCCTTACCTTTTGGTTTATAGAGTTTACGGTTTCAACCTTCAGCGTTTCAATTTTGCAACGGTTTCAATTTCTCAATGACAACCCTTCAGCTCGCTAACACGAGCCTCTTTGTCTTACCTCCTTCCTCTCTTCCTCCCCTCACAGTATATACTTACTGACAGAAGTTGGATGATTTAGTTCAGGTATCCTCTCATAATAATTCAATGTAAGGATTAGAATAATAGTATTGTTCCTTTTGATTGATGTCTTTTTTTTTTCCTTTTTAAATTTTGTTAGCGCCACTTTTGTGTTGTGGTGTGGATGATTGTTATGTTGATTTTGATTGTTGGGTTTTTTTCCCTCTGTCATTTAATCAAGCTCTTGATATCTTGGCTTTTTTATTTGTCAAGATTTTTGTTAATTCTTTTTTTTGCTAAATGGTCAATATGTTTTTTTTTTTTGAAGAATGGTCAATACGTCTTTCGTTGAACTGTAAAGAAAATGTGCTTCTAGCTTTCTGCCTATCTTCTAATTTAGCTGGCGCAAAGGGTGAGTAAAATAGCTAGCCTAATCGGCTTTCGGCTTTCCTACTACGTTCACATAGTAGCCGAATGGGTCAACTTTAATTTGTAGTCATCCTTCAATAATGAAAGTTTCGACTTGCATTCTTCTAGGAGGTAGCTCAGTTATCACAGTTGTTTGGAGTCATCCTAAACACATGCAAACACACAAAATAGCATACATGCAAAATCTATATTTATATAGTAACTAATAGTCAAAATGTTTGATTTTTTGTTGACCACTTCTCGCTGCGCCATGTGACTACATAAATTAATGTCACGTATACATTTAAAAACAACATTAGGCACATTTTTGGCCAATAGGTACATTTTCAGTCAATAGACACATTTTCAGTCAATATGCACCTTTTATTCAATGGACACTTTTCCTGTCAATAGACACCTTTTGGTGTGTGTATATATATATATATATATTTTTTTTTTTTTTTGGGAATCACCTTTTGGTATATTCAAATATGAAGGATTATGATATTTCAATAGACATCTTTTGGTATATAAAATTTAAAGGGTTATGATTTTTCAATAGATACCTTTTGGTATATACAGTGCCGGCTCAACAGTAGAGCAAGAAATGCAGTCGCCTAAGGCCCCAAGGAAAAAAAAGGCCCCCAAATTTTAACCAATAAGATTATTTATAATCAATAAATAAAATAATATATTTTTTACCAAATGAAAAACAAATAAAAAATAGAGAAAAATGCAACATCTACAATATTTTTTACAACACTTTTACAATTATGCTAAATAGTAGGTTGTTACAACCTGTTATTGATGGCAAAAAAATAATTATAGTGATATTTTCAAAGAGAGAAAAAAGAAAAAGAAAAAAAAAGCAACTTAAAATCTAGGATTTGTTGTAAAAAAAATATTGTGAATGTTGTACTTCTAAAAAAATTAAGAATAATAATAATAGTTTAATTAGCAAATTTTTACTAGTTCTCATCTAAGTCCATCACTAACACAATTGTTTTACTTACTATTATCAATCTACCATATCAACAAGTATGAAAAATTTTGTCAAATTTTTTCTGTTTATAAAATTTCTAAAAAAAGAAAAATTTCTATGTAATTTTTGTTAATTAGTAGTAATTTTGCATATAAAACAAGATAATCAATTTTCGCCTTAGGCCCCCAAATATATTAAGCTGCCCCTGGGTATATATTATAACATATCTTATATAAATAAGGTTTTACAACCTATTTAAGTGAAAATCCTCTCTACATAAAGTGACATCATTTAGATAAGCATGTGACAGTTTTTTTATTTTTATTTTATAAACGCCACCCTTCAAAATCACACTACCACATACCAAAAAAAAAAAAAAAAAAACTTTCATCACCAATCCATTCTTATCAATTAAAAAAAAAAAAAAAAACACATTCTAAACAAAAATAATAATCGTCAAAATTTAGAAATCCGATCAATGATTGAAGGATGTGCAGCATCACAGATTCACAGTGTAAGTATTATATAAAGGTCATTATGCATACTGCGTGTTTAGTTCATGCATAAGGAACATCAATTTTAGGGTCTTGGAGATCAAATTGGCTTCATAGATTGTTTTTATGAATTTTAATTTGCTTATGTAAAATAACATGTCTTTGATGACTTTATTAAACCCATGGGATGCTCCTTATAGAAGTTGACTGGGTACTCAAATATGAAAGATATTTGTATTAACTTTCATGAAGTTAATGAAAGTTCAGTGAGCACGAAGAAGAGAAGCATGCTAACACCAATGGGAGAATTGACCAAGGAATCTTGGTGCCATGGGAATTATTAGAAAATTTTGGATTTAAAAAATTGTATTAGATTGTGATTTTAATAAACAGTACATGTTTATTTCTTTATTTTTACCATACAATCAAAACAATTATAAAAATTATATTTTAAAAAAAAAAGCAACAACAAGATAAAACATTATAAGAAAAAACACACAATATGAAGAAAAGTAATTAATCTGGCGTTATGTAAGACTTTTATTACTTCCCACAAAAAACTAACAAATCAAACAATATTGCTATCTTCTATCTAATTAATAAAACTTTGTGTTATTTATTTCAATATCATTTTTTTTTTTAATTTCATGCATTTTTGCTTACTACCAACTAAAAAAAAAAATGGTTTTTTTGTTCTTTGTCTTGTTTTGTTTGTTTGTTTGTTTGTTTTTTTTTTTTTTTTTTTTGTACGTTTTTAGAGTACCCCTTAAACATAACCAGATTAACCTAGTTATTTAGCCAAGTGATTAACTTAGGTAAATTATGTAGATCTAGGTTAACACATATAAATCATATCATTGACAAGTGCGGAAAATAAAGAATACAACAATATGATAACCCAGGAAAACCAAACCGATAAAAAACTTAGGGAGGATTTAACCTAGCTATCCTTAAGGTAAACTGAATCCACTATGAAAGAATTAAAGTTTACATAATAGCGAGTTAGACCACTAACATCCTATTGCTACATCGAGTAGGAAACTTACTACCACGACCACGTGACAACTCTGAGTCCACAGACTACTTCTTTCTTGGATTCCCAACAAGTACAAGCACTCCTGCTTGTGTATCTTTAAGGTCTTGAATCTGCAACTTAATTAATCACCAAGCTCTCGACATCAATCTTGAGATTGGAAACCCTAAGTATATGTGAAGGCAAACACCTCTAGATCTCACAGAAGATTCACACACACAACATAAAGAGCAACCTCAAAATGTGGCTAGGGTTTTCCTTTTTATACTTAAGGCAAAACATAAAACCCTACACATTAAACGGGCTTGGGCTAAGTTGGAAATTCTGTGAAAAAAAAAAATCTGCACGACTTTCGATTGATTGAGTCTAATTCTCGATCGATCGAGCCAGACAAATTTACACAGTAAATCCTGCAGTAACTCGATTCCAACTTTACATAAAAACACATACTTTGAGCAAGTCTAAACAAGACTAAAACGTTTTGATTATGGTTTGCCAACATTACAAAATGAAGTTCTAATACATTAGTTCCTAATTCCTTAGAAGCTAACAAACTCCCCCTTTGGCAATCCGTGACAAAATACAAACGAAACAAATTGCTCAAAGTTACATAAAAACAACTATTACAAAAATATTGCCCAACACAACAAATTCAACCTAACTACTATCTATCAGTTGCAAGTGTAAACAGCAACATGACTGAATCAACTTGTATATTCTTGAAACACTCAACAAAACGCATAAATGCATGTGTGGAAAATTCAAGTAAAATAAAGTAACTTCTTGATTTCACATAACATAAAAACAAAGACATATATCATGAATAACCTCATAAATAAAAAAAATAAACAATGTGAAACAAGAAACATATATCATCAATGTATCTCCCCCTATCATGGACAACCCAATAAAAAAAAACAAAAATACATCATGAGCCAAAAATGTAGATATAGAATGAAGCACCTAGATACAATTTAAAAGCTCCACAGCTCCAAAGAAAATCTCCCCCTAACAACAAAATCTCCCTTACATATGTACTCCCTTTTTTTGTGACGAATTGCCAAAGGGTACTCACTCATCATCAAAAGGAGGTGGCGGAGGTGACCATCTAAAATGCTCCAAATCTGCTCACAAGGCACGAAACTCATCAAGCATGTCCACCAAAAGCTGACCATAAGCCGCCTAAATGGTCATGACAGTCTCCAATATACGTCGAATGTTTGAATCATTCGAGGTAGAAGGTGGAGCAACAACAGCAGCAATAGCAGCATCAACAGACTCCTTAGCCATAGTATCACCTGTAGAAGAGGGAGGAGGAGGTGCGACACTAGAAGACTCAACCCTCGGACGTTTAAAGCTAGCTCTCATCTGAGTAGTCCTTTACCTAAGAAAGGTGGCACCGATAGGAGCAACGATATGAACAAGCTCAGACGTAGGAAATTGGTCTAATCCTAAATGCAAAAGAATCTGATGAATGAAAACTGGAAAGAAAAGAGCATGAGCAGTAGAACTACTCCTATGAACCTTAATCAAAGAACAAATAAAAAGATGAGGAAAACTTATAGGAGTGTTCGTGACAAGGGCATATAAAAATGCACAACGCTTGATAGGGATGGTGTGCAAATGAGAAATGGGCCAGATGGAATGGCAAGAAATCCAAAAAAAAAAAAAGATAATGAGTCTCGGTCAACTCGTAAGAGGTGATCCAAGGATCAGAACCCTACTAGATAGTAGTACCAGTGATAAATGACATAATGTCATCAAGGGGCGGAGACTCATCGTACGGATGGATAGGATGCTAGACCAGAGGTACCCCAAGAGTAGCAGCCACTACCGAAGTAGTAATGGTGTACTCATCACCCTGTGTCCAACTTCTCACAAGAGTGTTGCAATCATAGGAGTGGACAGAGAGGTTCGAGTAGAACTCTATGATCAAGGTAGCCAGAGGAGGATGATCAATATCCAACAAGGGTAACCAGCCCCTAGGGTCAAAGTTTCTCCTAATCTCACCATCTAGCTCGTCTAACAAAACTTTCCTCTCAACCCAAATGTTCCTACGCAGGTTCAGCTTCTCATAAGCGTCCTGGTTTTTCTCACTCAAGAACCTCTCACTATCAAAAGTGGGGGAAGGAGTAAAGGTGGAGGTCTTATGGGCTTTAGTTTTCCTAACCATGATGCTAAGGACCAAAGGAACAAACACAAAAGAGATAAAGAGAAAAAAAATAGAAAAACCAAGGGCAGACTGCAAGTTAGTACAAAACAATATAGAAATAACAATTCTATATGATGCATGAACAATATCAACACATGATGCATGCTTTAATGCAGTGAGAATAAGTTCAATTACACTTTAAAATAACAAAATTGGCTTGAGCATAGAGTTTAAATAAAAAAACCCCAAATTTGAAAAACCACTTTCAAAAATCCAACAAATTGACCAAATTGATCATTACACAAGATGGATAACATAAAATAATGATCAAAGCAATCAATCTAACAAGCCAATTTCATCAAATTAAGCTCAATTGAACAAAATCTCCAAATCGGGTAGTTTCAAGCCCTAGAAATTTAAATTTTTCCCAAAACACCAAATTGATCAAATTAAACCACAAGGATCATGTTTATAGTATCCCACAACAAAAACCCAATGATCAATTTAGAAAGAAAGTATCAAAAACACCAAAAACCCCAAATTTTTCATAGGTCCGAAAATATCCCTAAATGCATGAAAAATGAAAATAAATGGAAAAATAAGGGTAAAAGGGTCTTACCGGTGTATGAAGACAAAAACCTTGCAAAAGAATCAGAGGAAAACGACAAAAAAATTGATTGGAAGCCTTGACCGATCGAAGAGAGAGAGAGAGAAAAGTTTTTGAAAAAGTTTGAAAGTGACAGAACATGTGAAAACTCAAGGTTTTAAAAAACTCTCTATACAATTTTCGATTGATTGAAAATTAGATTCGATCAAAATGGTCAGGTTCAAACCAAAATTTTAATCGCATTTTTGATCGGTCGAGCAACAGGTTCGATCGATCGAAAATCTGGAAAACACAATTTTTTGAAAAACAAAGCAATTTTATGCAGAAACTCCTCAAAGTATAGTATTTTATGAATAGAATGCATGAGTATGAGATGAAATGCTCTTCAAAAACACTTATATTGAACCCAGATTTCCCAAAAATAAGATTTTTCAATCAATTCTCCTTAAATTCTTAAACGGCAAACATGTGTTGTATAAAACTCAAGGAATTTTCAAATTTGGTTGGTCAAACCAAAATCACACACAATAACATGTACAAGGTTTAGCAAAGAGTAACTTGAGTAGTGTGTGCAACTAGCAAAAACTTGAGATACATGTGAGGTGATATGTAAATAAAAATCAATCACAATTTCTACAAAATTCATCACGTAATTTGAGAGAGACTATTACCTAAAGAGTTACATCATATAACTCTCACATTTCCTAGAATAAAAGCTTGCAATCATGTAAGTTTCTTGATTTGCCTCATAATGTACACACCAATTTTATTTGATTAGAAACTTATTAAAATAGTCAGGATAATGTACACACCAATTTTATTTGATTGTGAAGTTATTAAAGCCCAATAATGTACACACCAATTTTAGCATTTAAACCAAGGCTACACCTTATGTTCTTTTTGTGCATGTGCTACATTTTCTCGAGCACAGAATCATATGATATACACTAAGATGTTCATGATTAACTAGTAAACAATGGTGAGATGATTATTTATGCCTTTCTCAATAAGTTCAAGTCCAACAATCAAAGGCATGTGACTTCAAAATCAAGACAAAATGATCAAAAACTATGAACATCTTCCCACACAACATGCACTACAAAGCTCAAGCTAGTAAAGTGCAATAAATAAGCTCATCAAAGCTAAACAAGGTACATACACATGTTATGTAAAAATAAATTGGCCAACTTGATTTCAAATCCAAGACAAATAATGCAAAACATATTTTGCTTCCCTTTTTCCTTTTTTTTTTTTTTTGAAAAGAAATAACAAAAACAACTTAGAATGAAATGCATGAATGTTATGCAATGCAAATCCTAGAAAAGCAAAGAAAACAAAAGCAACAAAGAAGAATAGTTACAAAGAGTAGAGCGATGAAGCATAAGGACCATGTCAGAAAGACTTAATTAGATTGAGCCTTTTGCATCCAAAACTTTTTAGATGCAACACGAGCATTGGAGTTATTCTTCAAATTATAATTCTGAGCAACTCCAGGATTGGAATAAAGGTTTAAAACCTTTACCAACTCACCAATAAGTACCATAGGATCTTGTGCTTGAGGCACCAGTACTTTTGGTTTATTTGCTCGCTTAGCAGCTTGCAACTTGAAACAGTTTGGACAAATGTCCCCAAACTTTCCACAAAAATGAGGATTAGGAGTCTTAGGTTTAGATTCTTGAAGGTCAACCCTAATTTTCCTAGGAGGTGAAACTTCAACAGGTTTGACAACCTTACTCACAGGAGACTTAGAAGAAGGAACAAAATTTGTGGAATTGGATTCAGGCACATAAATGCTTTCTACAAAACCTAAGCCAGTTTTGTTAGAGGGAGACTTTTGAACACTCAGCATGTGATCAAGTTTGGAGTTTGCAAACCTATTAGTTTTATTCTCTAGCAACAGATAATTCAAGTTCCAAATTCTTAACTTTATCAAGTAAAAGCATGTTTTGAGTCTTCACATTATTCAGCAATTCATTAGCATCAAATAGTTTCACAAGCAAATTCTTCTTATCAAGTTCAAGAGATGCAATTTTCTTTAAGCCTAAATCAACACTCATATTATCCTTTACAACAACTTTGCAAAGTTTATTATAGGCTTCTTGTAAATCTGCATCCTCAGAGAGTTCCCCATCAGAAGGGTTCTCTTCAATAGCAACACTTTCGTCAACTACAGCAGTAGTAGTGAAAGCAATGAAGTTTCCATCCTCATCACTACCAGACTCATTGTCAGAAACTTCATCATCACTAAGGGTTACAGCCATAGCCTTACCCTTAGACCTCAAGAATGTTGGACATTCAGATTTCACATGACCATACCCTTGACATCCAAAACATTGTTGACCCATAGAATTATTAGAAGGTTGAACTACTTTCTCTTTAGGTTTTTCAGTGTTATTAGCCTTAGTGGGATCATTCTTCCTAAAATTTTTAGGTTCAGCATTGTTTTTACCTCTTGCCCTTCTGTTATTGTTCCTAAGAAAGTTTCTAAAGTTCTTGGCAAGATAGGCAATCTCTGTAGTAGAGAGCTCATCATCAAATCCACTCACATCAACATCATCAACTGACTTAAAAGCCATTGATTTGGATTTGCTTGTCTTAGGTAGGTCCAACTCATAGGACTAAAGAGATCCTATAAGTTCATCAACAAGGATGGAGTCCACATCCTTGCTTTCAGTGATGGCAGTCACTTTGGGTCAAAAATCCTCAGTCAAAGATCTAAGAATCTTTCGAACAATTTTAGGTTGATCATAGATTTCACCCAGATTATAAGCAGAATTAGCAATATCCTTAAGCTTAGCATAGAATTCATCAAAAGATTCATCATCAGACATCCTAATGCTTTCAAATCTAGTAGTTAATTGCTGCAACTTATTGATTTTAACTACCTTTGTGCCTTCATGCACAGTTTGGAGGATATTTCAAGCAGTATGAGCAATCTCAACATTAGAGATTCTCTTAAACTCCTCCATAGAAACAACATTAAAGATAGCATTTATAGCTTTGCTATTAAAAGCAGTTGCTTCTTTTTGAGAAGTTTGTCACTCACTAACAAGAGTAGTAGGCTTCTCCCATCCATATTCAACGGAGTTCCAAACTCTCTCATCAATAGATTTCAGGAATGCTTTCATCCTTACTTTCCAATAAGCATAATTATTCCCATCAAAGTGAGGTGGAATAACAAGAGTGTGTCCATGTTCCATGACAACAGGGGTCAAGGATCAGCTCTAAGATCAAAAGATCTTCAATAAGAGAGCAACCTGCTTTGATGCCACTTGTACGTTTTTAGACCCCTTAAACACAACCAGGTTAACCTAGTTATTTATCCAAGTGATTAACTTAGCTAAATTATGTAGATCTAGGTTAACACATATAAATCATATCATTGACAAGTGCGGAAAATAAAGAACACAACAATATGATAACCTAGGAAAACCAAACTGGTAAAAAAATTGGGGAAGATTTAACTTAGCTATCCTCAAGGTAAAACTGAATCCACTATGAAAGAAGTGAAGCTTACACAATAGCGACTTAGACCACTAACATCCTATTGCTAGCTCGAGTAGGAAACTTACTACCACGACCACGTGACAACTCTGAGTTCACGGATTACTTCTTTCTTAGATTCCTAGCAAGTACAAGCACTCCCACTTATGTATCTTTAAACTCTTGAATCTGCAACTAAATTGATCACCAAGTTCTCGACATCAATCTTGAGATTGGAAACTCTAAGTGTATGTGAAGACAAACATTTCTAGATCTCATAGAAGATTCACACACAAAACATAAAGAGCAATCTCAAAACGTGGTGAGGATTTTCCCTTTTATACTTAAGGCAAAACATAAAACCCTACATGTCAAATGGGATTGGGCTGAGTTGGAAATTCTGCAGAAAAAAAAATTTGCACGACATTCGATCGATTGAGTTTAATTCTTGATCGATCGAGCCATGCAGATTTACACAGTAAATCCTGCAGTAACTCGATTCCAACTTTACATAAAAACACATACTTTAAGAAAGTCTAAACAAGACTAAAATGTTTTGATCATGGTTTGCCAACATTACCAAATGAAGTTCTAATACATTAGTTCCTAATTCTTTAGAACCTAATGTGTTTTTTTTTTTTTTTGAAATTCATTCTGTAACTATTTTCATGCATCGCATAGGTTAACGACTAGTAAATCTAAAAGCCGAAGCGTAGCATTTAATGTTACTACGCTCACATTGACACATCAGTAGCCACGTCATTACCATCATTTGTCCTGAAATTTTTTCTACAATTCATAAATTTTTTTTCTCAATTTTAAAATACTAATAAAAAGAAAATAATTCTCAGCCATCCATATCATAAAGCTCAAACCCAAGCATGTGTTTCACGGTTTCAATTTTTCAACGAAAACCCTTTTGTGTTTCATGGTTTCAACTTTCTTACTCCCCACCTTTTAATTTATTGTGTTTTAATGCTTCAATGTTTCAATTTTGCAATGGTTTAAATTTCTCAATGGCAACCCTTTAGCTTGCCAGCCTCTCTCCTTTCTAAAGCAATTTCATATCTTCAGAGTTTGGCTTTCTATCGGCATTCTCTGTCTTCCCTCCTCCCTCTCTTCATCTCCTCATAGTATATAAATATTGACAGAAGTTAGATGATTCAATTCAAGTCTACCCGCATAATAATTCAATGTAAGGATTAGATTAATATTATTGTTCCTTTTGATTGATTTTTTTTTTCCATTATAAATTTTGTTATTGCCTCTTTCGTGCTATGGTGTGGATGATTGTTATTTTGATTTTGATTGCTGGGTTTATTTGCCTCTCTCATTTAATGGAACTCTTGATATCTTGGCTCTTTTATTGGTCAAGAATTTTGTTAATTTTTTTGGGTTGAATGGTCTATATATATATATATATATATATATTTTTGAAGAATGGTCAATGCATCTTTTTTGAACTGTAAGGAAAATGTGCTTCTAGCTTTCTGCCTACCTTCTAATTTAGCTGGCGCAAATGATGAGTAAAATAGCTGGTCTAATGGGCTTTCGGCTTTCCTACTACGTTCACATGAAGCAGCCAAATGGGTCAGCTTTCTGCCTATATAATTTTGTGTGTTTGTAGTCATCCTTCGATAAAGAAAGTTTCAACTGGTATTCTTCCAGAAGGTAGCACAGTTATCACAGCTGTTTGTAGTCATCCTAAACACATGCAAACACATAAAATAGCATACATGCAAAATGGTTTCAATAAAATCACTGTCCTATTGCTAGAGTTGGTGATGAGCCTCACATTAACTTCAAGGCAACCTTCCTAACCTAAGGCCACATAAAGACAATATGGGTTTGTTCATTTTTAAGTATTACCTAGTGTGACTCTAATTTCTTTGTGTAGTGTTGTGGTGTGGATACCTCAACAATTTTGTTTGGTTAACATGTGGGGAAGTTCTAGGTAGGGATACGCCAAAAAGAGTGAAAATCATGTAGTGTAAGATTATAACTTTTGTTTTGTCATTACTGATTTCTGCAATGTATGGTGTGGATACTGAAATTCATTACTATACTTAAAACATGCCACTTTTCCTTTTCTCTTGGTCTTTTCATTTAAGTGAATCTGTCCTTCATCATTGGACGCCATAATTATCAGCAAAAGAATAACATGAGCTTCTACAAAGCCCCAAATTCTTCACTTGTTGGCTCTCAGGGTCATATGAACAGAGCTCCCAACCAAGTAATACTTCTTTATGCAGTAATAAATGACCGTTCTTCCTGAAACCTAACACTCCACACAATTGCCTATTGAGGTCAATAGTGAACAGTTTAGTCCAAGAATCAACAACGCCATACTCTTTCATCACAAAAACAGAACAACACTTGACGCTCATACAATGCTTGCCCACATACTCATAACATATTAGAGAAAGCAATCCCTTGAATACCGAGATATCAATATTAGCCTCGAATCTGAAATTACCATTTGGCAAGGATATCACGCGGAAAACCTCATCACCCAAATCAAATGACAAAACTATTGAAACCCGGGCATCACTATGAATATGATACGCGGCAAAATAAACAGCTCCATTTAAAGAAACGGCTGTTGATGGGGACCGATTACTAATATAAACCCCAGGCGGATACGAGTCTCCACCACTCGTTATTCTCGAAGATCCCTCGTTAACAGAGTAAACCTCAACCAGAGGTTTTTTGGTTCTAATATTTTTAGATTGAAATGCAATTCTCAACAGCTTATAATCATTGATCCTAGAATCAAACCCAAACGCTAGATAACAAGGAAAGGAGGTCGTAACGGAGGATTGGGAAGGGCAATAGATTTTTTAATGCAGGGATTCCAAACGATATAGCGGCTTTGTTCATAAAGGCAAAACAATCCATTAACGAAACCGACTACTTGAAAATTGCGACGAACATTATTGGGGAACTCGAGTTCTTGAATTTTTTCAGATGAGGAGTTATTGTCTTCTTCGTGAATTAATTCGTAACCCTCTACAACATGGGGTATAACATCCAAATACTTAACAATTAATTTGTTGGAGTTGGAGTGTGATCCAGTGAGATTGGAATTGATGAAGGCAGGACTTGTGATTAGAGAATTCCATGATTTGGAAACGCACCTGAATCGGATTAGAGATTTCAAGGGTAGTCTATGCAGGATCTCCAGCAACACGTCGTATCGCAGATACTCTGTCATTCCGTATCTTTCTTTATTTTATTTTTTTTCGGCTTTACCGAATTCAGAGTGTCAAGAAAAGTTTCAATTTATAGGTCTTGTTGTCGGCCTTCTGACCGACAATATATATATAACTGTATCCTACCATAATTAGTATTTCTAATTTCCTTGTTTGTTTAGAGCAACGTATCTGTATGTCTAAGAGATTTTGTCTATTTTACATAAAAAAATTATTTTTTCTATTTTACACTATCACTCTTACAAAACACTCACGTTAATTTATTTATTATATACACTTTTTTATTAAAATAATATTTTCCCTCATTTTTTTTCTATTATTTCTCACCTACCCCCACTTATAACACTTCTTTTTTCTCTGAGAGTATGAATACACTCCCTTCTTCTTCTTCTTCTTCTTGTCCTTATCTCTATCTCCGCCTCTCTTTCTTCTTCTCCTTTTTATTTTTTATTTTTTTGAGAATCTTTTTTTTTCCTCTTCTTCTTTTACAATTTGGGTTTTATACTTTTATTATAGATGATGAATTTGGGTTGGGTTTGATTAAGGGAAGTGATTTTGGGCAGAGAAAGAAAAATTTTGGTTTGGGTTTTTCTTTCCTCTTCTTCTCCTTCTTCTTTTTTCAATTTCGGTTTGATTATTTATATGAATTTGTATATGGGTTTGATGAATTTGGATTTAGATTTAGAACGATTTTGATAATTTTGTGGTGTGTCCGTGTTGTTGTAGTGGTGGTTGGCAATACTGGGTTGCAGTGGTGGTGGTTAGCAGTGTTGGGTGGTTGTGATGGTCAGCTTCTTCTTCTTCTTCTTCTTCTTCTTGGCATTGAAGAATGGGTGAGAGAGAGTTTGACAAGGCAAGAGAGACGAGAGAGAAAAAAAAATATAACTGTGCATATATACACGGTTACTGTAGCAATTGTGCATAAATGCACAGTTTTACACCCACTGATGTGGGTTTTTTTTTGGCTCAAAATGTGTAAAATGAGCAACTTTTTCTATTTTGCAAGATTTTATACATACTAATGCTTTATCCCATGAAAAAATAGAATAAAAAAAGCATATATATATTTTTTGAGAATGAAAGCATACATATTGTTAGAGTTCCATTTGATACAAAATTTAAATCCTATTGAAAATATAATCGTTAATCTATATTGCCATACTAAAAAAAAATAGAATTAATAAAAAAAATGAAAGGCCATATGAATAGAATCAAAGGCAAAAAATTTAAGGGGCACATAAATTAACTAATAAAATGGTCGAAATATTGACATTAATGTTGATTTCAAACATTATGGTTAATGTGCAAAATTGTAAACTTCAAACATCAATATTGGGGAGGTTATATTTCAAAATAAGTTAGGGGGATGCATGGGTATAGCTTATGGAGAATGATTAAAAGGTAAAACGGGGATAAATTTATTCTCTTGAGTAAGGTTTTTGCATGATAATTGGCGCATGAATCATTCTCTAGAACAGTTGCACCCTGATTTATATGCCTCTTCAATGGATAAGGATGTTTCAACTAATTAAATCATGGATAGTAGATTAAATGCGGTGGAATGGAGTTGGAATGTGAGATTTATTAAAAGGTTTTCATGTTTAGAAATTGGGATCAATGAATTTTCTTTTAGATATTCTCTATTCATGGGGATTGAATAGGACGAGATGAAAATTCATGGGGATTGATCATTTTTATATTTGTTCTTAATATGAGGTTATTTGGGGTAAATAAAAGAGCCTTTAGTGCGTCAATGCTCATAGGAGGGCCTCATTTTTCATTTAGAAAATAGTATGTAAGGTGTTGTATGCACCTATATAAATGGTGAGACTGTAAACCATTTGCTAATCCATTTCATATGTTTTATAGAGGATACTCCAACATTCCTTATCTTTCTTTCTTTTTTTCGGCTTTACCAATTTCAGACAAAGGAAAATTTTCTATTTGAAGCACTTGTTGTAGGCCTTGTGGTTGTGGGCCTGTGGCAGACAATTAACATTTACTAACAAAAATTAATTTTTTTTCTCCCTTAGAAAAATTGAAATTTTATGTGCGTTATAGGGGTCCCGCTCCCCTCCCGTTCAAAATTCTTCAGTCTTCTCCAGTTTTTACCCAGATGAAGGACACGTAGCACATAAAACATCTAAAGGTAAAAAACATGCCACACAAAAAATCATTTATCTCCATCTTACCCACCCCTTTCACTTAGCAAACTCCATTCACAAACCCACCTCCCATATTGTCACAAGGTCAGTTTTTCACTCAAATTTTCTGCTTGTGATGGCCCTAAGTCCCTGACTTAGTCTCAGCCAACAACACACACTCACTACAATAACACTTAGAACAAATTATATAGGGACGTTTAAACACATAGCACACACAATATTTACAGGGAACCCACCCCCAACCTTTATTACTTAATCTCAAGTACAAAGGAAACCCTTTTACAAGCCTAGAGAATTACACAGAATTTTCCCAATGCCAAATACACTTTGTTGTTAACACCCCCAATAGCCTTGGGGTTAAATACACAGAATTAACTGTTATGGCAGTTACTGCTTAGTAATAGCCTGGGTCTTGGACAATTTGCCACTTGTGTTTTGACTTAGGACACCTTCAACTGATGCTGTCTTGACCTGCTCTCCATGTTTTCAGCCCCTACATAGCAGGTTTGATCATCAGGAAAGCTATGAACTACTTGGTAACTGCTTAGTAACTATCACTACACATGCTGCATATGCACAACCCATGTCTCAGCAGACCATGGGGCCTCTACCCATCCTCCAACAGCCCACACAACATGTTCCCACACATTTTAGGGAGGTTTGGCCCATGCTCAAGGCCTCCCATCAGCACTACAGTCCACACAACATGCCCACATGCAACACACAAAGTAACTGCCATCAGCCCACTAGCACTTGTCCATGCATTCAGTCAACCCCTACTAGCCCAATGCCTTGCACACAACATTTAATCATCATAGTAGCCTAGCCCTGCCTTGCATTCTAGCCACCAAACCCACACATAAGGAACCAACAACTAAGCCAGCAATGCCATGCACCATCACATAGGGTCATCACTACCTACTGCTGCTTATCATCAAAATCCACCTCTGCCCACCATGGCCCTCCTCTGCCATGGCCTTGGGGCATCATGTGGAGCAAGGTGCCTCCATATGTTGACCCTCATCATTGCTCATCGATCTAACTTGAGTAGGGAGACTGGGTAGGTCCCCCTCAAAGAGCCCTTAGGAGCATCACTAGTCAAGCATGAAAAGCCATGAGTGTGTTGAGAAAATAGGAAGCCAAGTGATTGGCCTAATGCTACCCAAGCACCCTTATTCCTCATGTCATCATCAACAACACATAATGCTCATAACACATATACACCAACAATCTTGGCAAACGGATAGCAAGGAGCCATCAGAATGGTGCCGGAGGCACCACCCACTAACGCCCATGGTGATTTTCATCTCCTTAGAAAGGCCACTTGGTGATTGTCAATTTTCACTTTTTGCTCATCACCGGCTTGCACTTTTTGGTCTTTGAGAAAGTGTAAGAAAAGAAATTGAAATCTTGAAGCTTTTATCAAAAAATGGAAATTGAAATCTTGTATATGGGTAAGTTTCTTTCCTTTCTTACATTGCTTCCTCTCCTCTTCTTCTCAAAGCCGCATTAAAGAACATCCCAACTATGGTTGGTTCCAGCAAAGCAACCATTTCCTTTTAAGAAAACAAAAAATAAAAGTACAGTAGCCGCAAAACCTTCGTAGCATTGCTATTTGTTGCCATGCGTATTAGTGGATGGCGTCGCTAGCACCATTCTAATGGCTCCTGGCCGTCCGTTTGCCAAGATTGTTAGTGGATATGGGAGGTGGGTTTGTGGATGGAGGTTGCTGAGTGAAAGGGGTGGGTAAGATGGAGATAAATGATGTTTTGATGTGGCATATTTTTGACCTTCAAATGTTTTATGTGCCATGTCTCTTTTATCCGGGTAAAAACTGGAGAAAATTGAAGAATTTTGAACCGCGGGGGGGGGGGGGGGGGGGGGGAGTCGGACCCAATAATAATATCCTTATTTTTCTTTTCTTTTCTTTTTCAATTTCAATAAAAATCAAAATTTTATTTCATCAAAAAAAAAAAAATCTTATCAAATTAGTTGAAATTTAAAAGGCCTTTTGTTGTTTAGCCAAAAAAAAAAAATTAATTAATTAATTAAAAGGCCTTTTGTCAAAAACAAACTTAAGGAAAAAAACATTTTAGTGAATATGAGATTTGCTCGAAGATGCAAAATTTAATGGCCACCTAACTTAACTAATAAAATGTACAAAATATTGATATTAAAATTGATTTCAATCATTAGGGCTAATGTACAAAATTGTAAACTTCAGATGTCAATGGGGAGGTTAAATTTCAAAATCAGTTAGAAGAATGCATGGGTGTAACCAATGGAGGAGGATTAACGTAGATTGGGATAACTTCATTCAATTAAGTAAGGATTTCGCATGATAATTGGCACGGGAATCATTCTCTAGAAGAGTTGAACCCTTTATTTGCGTATTCATTGAACAAGGATGTTTCAATTAATTCAATCATGGATGGTCAATTAGATGGGGGCGCAATGGAGTTGAAATGTGAGATTTATCAAAAGGTTTTCATATTTAGAAATTGGTGTCGATGAATTTTCTTTCATATCTTTTGTACTCAAATATTCCCAAGAGGTTAGCGACCAATAGGATGAAATAAAAATTCAAGGGGAGTGGTCATTTTGATGTTCATTCTTAGTATGAGATTATTTGGGGTAAAATAGAAAAGTCTTTAGTGTGTTAAAGCCCGAAGAATTTTTCATTTGGAAAGTATTAGGGGAGGTGGTGTATGCATGCACCTATATAAATGGTGAGAATATAGACCATTTGTTGATCCATTTAATATGTTTTATAGAAGGTAGTCTTAGAGCCTTTTGAGATCCAATGGCTATTACTAGGGAAGGTAGATTGGAGGAATTAGTTCGAAAAACACCCCTCAAATATTTGGAATTTTGACTCGTTATGTCTTATGTCGCTATCATTAGAAATAGTTATATTTTTTACAATACCCAAAAAAAAAAAAAAAAATCCTTATGTTAAGTTGAAATCATTGATGATTTGAACCAAGTTTAATTGGTCTCATGTGTGGGGTCTTACTAGTTGCATTTCCATTTAGATTTTATAGAATCGCTTCATTCATGTGCAATTCTTTTGGGTTCTTTGTTTATCATCTTGAACACAAAGTAATCTTGTCTTCTAATAAAATATCTTAGTTTATAAAAAAAAAAAAAAAAAATTCTAAATAGAAAGTGTACTTACATTTTTGTCTAAAATTTAAAATGATCCTTTCCAAACAAAGAAGGCTTGACAAAGAGCCATAGGCCCCCTCCAAAATATATATATATATATATATATATTCTAGGAAAAAAGAAAAAACTACTGCCACATTACGCGATTGCATCCTTAGTCCTATGTATTGTTGTTATCTGCAACACAAACGGCAATCATAAAAAATATTAATCTTCAATTTATAAAATCATTAGCTAAAATAAATTTTCTCCTATTAGCATCCATACTCTAAAATCACCTACTAATAACAATCACATCACAAATACAACAATAATAGGCACAAGAATTGTGTCACATTACAAACCATATAAAATAAACTACAATGAACTATTAACCAAGTGCTGTCCAAGGACTGTCAATTCTGCGGTACAAACTATCCAGCCAACTATGAATTCCAATATTTGTATTTGCAGTCTTTGTTTTTTTTTTATTAGGTAGTAATAACAAAGATAATCAACAAATAAAGATATATAAAACACCAAAAACAAATCAATAATCAATAAACAGTAAAGGCAAATTTCCTTGAATTATCAACCATGCTAGAAAATAATCCTGAAATTCATTTCTTTCCCCTGATTATCCATGAAACAAACATAGCCAAAGTACAATGATTATATATATATATATATATATATAAACAAAAGAAAGATCTACAGTGAAGTCCAAAACACCAAAGCAGCAGCAAACGAACTTGCAAACACCATTTTGAAAACTAAACAGAGCCACCTCCCCCAAACTAATAAATTACACCAAGAAAGGGGTGCATACAAACTCTCCTGCAAATATATTACACTCCACCTAGAGGATTAGTCAAATAACCTACTAGCAGCAAACAGCATCTAGCTAGCACAGAAGCTGCAACAATTTGAAAGCAGCAAGCAGGGGATACGTGATTCACCAGCCCCACTTTCTATGTGCAAATTATTGTTTTTTTTAGCACAAGCACATGACTACTAGCTCAACCATCACCAAAACAGTCACAACCATGCTACAAAAAAATTGTTTAACACCTAATCCTCGACATATACTTACTGTCAATTGTTGTGATTCTTTTAGGTACAAAGGCCCCTATTCTCCATTGTATTTCGCAAAAAAAAAAAAAAAAAAAAAAAACTTTTAACTATTTGTTCTTCAGTAAACATAATTTTTGAAAATTTACAAGTGTTCCTCGGCCTCCAGATATGATATACAGCAGCTGCTATGGCCATTTTCCCCACTCTCAATTGTATACTTCTACCTCTTATGATTGTTCCTCGGCCTCCAGATATGATAACATAGTTCAAGGAAAAATAAAAATATTATCTACAAGATACATACTACATCTCCATCATTTCAGTTCTCTAACATGGTTCAAGGAAACAAAAGAATATAATCTATAAGATATATACTACATCTCCATCATATCAATAGATTTTTTTTTTTTATAAGGTAAAAAAAAAAAAAAAAAAAATTGTTTACTTGTGTTTGACTAGTTTGTGTGTTAGCTGTCCTACCCTTAGCAGCACCAACGGGTTGTGATGTACTCAACACAATTATAGGGGCAATTTATCAAGCATGTTAAGCATGAACAAAGAAGTAGGGACTCTGGCCTTGGCCAACAAATTAAACACAATCAAAGAATCAGAAAATTAAGAGAGAGAGGACTTCCTTTTGCTGAAGAGCTGAGTTTGCTGAGAAAACAATAACCCACCGCCAGCGAAGGCAGATGTGGCATCCAACTAACTGCTTGAAAAAAATCAGTTTAGGCGTGGCTAAGGCTGAGGAGAGTTGGGTTAAGTTCTATTTACCCTAGGTTAGTTAGAGGGTTAAGTTTACCCGGTTTAAGTTGTCCAGGGTTAGGTTATTTGGGTTGGGTTAAGTTTAGAACTTTCACAATAGAATATTCTAGATTCTGTTAGAATTAACTGCGGTAATAACAGAATTGGGGTATTTGCACATTTACGAAACATAAAGGAAGAAATTGGTTGCTTCCAAAGAAAAGAGATGGGGGGAAATTCTGAACCACCCCCAAAAAAAAATTTCAACTCTCAAAAACTTAAACTGTTAAGAAATAGTGAATTTAACCATTGAATCATAATTCTAATAGTTAAGTAATTTCCAACATTTTTTTTATTAAAAATATTTATTAAATTGCTTTCCTTTTTGGGCCAGAACTCCAATTCCTCTAGAAGTTGAATGAAAGAGTCCAATAGCTTTGGTTCTTTTTGAGGGTGTGATTGCCTTCTTTTATTAAGTCCAATTGCCTAAAGAAACCTAAGCTGTGATTGCTTACACTTACATCATCTTCCTTCTAATTTCTATATAATATACAATAAACATAGATCTAATTTTCTCCCTAAAGCAAACTGGGCCATCTAATAATCAAATAATACTATTGCATATTTGTTTGATCAGTAAAATAAAACTTCTATAGAAAAAAAGGTCCCAATTACAATCCTATTCTATACTCATAATTCTATTCCAAAGTCCTCTTTGCAAAACCCTAATCAATTTTCCATAGAAAAGCCAAAAAAATTATTGGAGAAGTAATACAAGGTCCAATTTAACCTCTTTGCCCCATTAATGTCAATAATCTTTCCACATCAATAAACAACCAAAGTGAATCAATAGACTGCAGTCTACTTCATATAATTCAGCTAAACAAAACAATACTTATTTTCTGGGCAAACACCACTTATGGTCCTTAAAGTTTCTCCCATTTTTCAGTTTCGACCTTGGACTTTCAATATAGTGAAAATTTTGTAAACAATCAAATTTGTATTTTCCCAACATTAGAATGGAGAACTATACAACAAATTCAAGTTCAGAAAAGTGGACAATCTTATCCTCGTTTTTTGTTCCATGTCAATACCACGAAGCAATTATAAGCCATCATGGTAGTCACATGGCACTTGTAATCCACCTAGACTACTAGTGTACAATTTCTAAACCATTTAGAACCTTTTTAAAAAAATTCATACACGTGACCAATCACATCAAATGTTAGTGTCCAGATTAGAATGTAGACCAAATTATATCATTTTAAAAATTTAAGGATTCCATTACTACTTTAGAAACTCTAGCTAAATAAGAAAAATGAGGCAAAATTTAATGACCAAAAGTGGCTTTTGCTCATTATTTTTTTATTTTATTTTTTACATTTTTAAAACAAACCCTAAGGTTGTCACTAGGGTCACCTCAGATCAATTCAACTCCCACACTCACACATTTAATCAATAAAAACCCCTAACAAAACACGACTCTACCTACAGTTACATGGTTACAGCAACTTATGTTTGGCCTAATCCTATACTCTATTGACTTTACATTGATGAAAAACAATATGTTAGGTACACAACACGGTATTAGAAGGCAGCGACTGATCACAGCAGAAAAATCTAAGCATGCCTAATGAAATGAAAAGTGAAACAAATTTTTATACTGAATATGGATTGGATGTGATGCTTTCAGCATATAGAAAAAGATAATAGCATAAGTCTTCATTTACCTTTACCGTTTCGTTCTTGCGAATGACTCATCCTGTCATCAACCAAAACCACAAAATCATATTTAACAATTTTGAACACTCTTTAGAGCATCTTCTTCCACCACAATGGGGATTTTGGGCATCATCAGTCCACTATTATTTGGGGGGATACCCCTCCATGTTTAATGTGGACTATTTGGCAAGAAATAGTCATACTTTTGAGGGGACAAAACATACATCATTGTAGTTGAAACGGTTTTTGCTGTGATTGTTGTATGATTGGATGGCTGCCTTGAACAGGCTGTCTTTCTCCTCTTTCAAGGAGTTTGTGGACTTGTGTTATTTTTGTACATTGTGTCTTTTTCTTTTTCTTTTTTCTCTAAACTGATAAAATTTTGCTACATTACCTATAAAAAAATTTTAAAAAATTATGACTGCTCTTTTTTATCCATTCAAGAAAAAATTAAATCCAAAAGCCATATATTGAGGTTTGAAACTTAATATTTACTTATAGCAATGCAAAAATATCTAGTATATACCAAGAATAAGATAGAACTGAGGAATGTAAATGCTAAAATTTTGAGCTGAATACTTGAATCAAGCCTTTTTACCTGCACTTCCTCTTCGTGCTCACTTTCCTCTTGGAAACGGCATCATTTGGTTTGTCAAGTAAGACAAGATTCTCCACATAATTGTCAGCATAAGAAAAAGAATACCAGCTGCTTCCATAAAACTCCAAATTGTTCACTTGTTGGCTCTCAGGGTCATATGAAAAGAACATCGAAGCATCTAGTTGTATTTTCTGCCCTAATATATGATCATTCTTCCAGAAACCTAACACTTTCCAACATTGCATATCGAGGTCAATAGTGAACTGTTTGGTCCAAGAATCCACATCACCAGACTCTTTCATAACCCAAACAGAACAAGACTTGACACTGCACATATAATACTCGCCCATAAGCTGATGCTCATAACATATTAGAGAAAGCAATCCTTTGAATACTGAGGTAACAATACGAGCATTCAATTTGAATTTACCATTTGGCAAGGATATCACGCCGAAAACCTCATCACCTAAATCAAATGACAAAACTACTGAACTCTGGGCTTCGCCCCAATCATTCGCCAGAAAATAAACAGCTCCATTTAAAGAAGCTGCTTGATGGGGCCAATTACTAATAGTAATCTTAGCCGGATATGAGTCGCCACCACTAGTTATTCTCCATGATCCCTCTGTTATAGAGTAAACCTCAACCAGAGGTGGTTTGGCACCTTCGGAACTAATTTTTTACTAATTGATATGCAATTCTCACCACCTTATAATCATTGTTCCTCGAATCAAACCCAAGTGCTAAATAACAAGGAAAGAGGCCAGTAACTGAAGGCTTGGGAAGCGTAATAAGTTTTCTAATACAAGGATTCCAAAGAATAAAGCGGTTTTCTTCATAAAGGCAAAACAATCCATTCACGGAACCGACTAATTGAAAATAATCGCATCTACTCCTTAGTGGGAACTCAGGATCTTGAATTTGTTCAGATAAGGAGTCATTGTCTTCGTGTATTAATTCTTTTTTTCGGCTTTACCAATTTCAAACTAGGGAAAATTTTCTATTTGAAGCACTTGTTGTAGGCCTTGTGGTTGTGGGCCAGTGGGGCAGACAATTAACTTTTACTAACAAAAATTATTTTTTTCCCCTTAGAAAAATTAATAAAATCTTATCAAATTAGTTGAAATTTAAAAGGCCTTTTGTCAAAAACAAACTTAAGGCAAAATACATTTGAGTGAATATGAGATTTGCACAGAGATGCAAAATTTAATGGCCACCTAACTTAACTAATAAAATGGACAAAATATTGATATTAAAATTGATTTCAAACATTAGGGCTAATGTACAAAATTGTAAACTTCAAACATTAATGGGGAGGTTAAATTTCAAAATTAGTTAGAGGAATGCGTAGGTGTAACCAATGGAGGAGGATTAAGGTAGATTGGGATAACTTTATTCACTTAAGTAAGGTTTTCGCATGATAATTGGCACGGGAATCATTCTCTAAAGGAGTTGAACCCTAATTTATATGCCTATTCAGTGAACAAGGATGTTTAAATTAATTCAATCACGGATGGTCAATTAGATGGGGTGCAATGGAGCTGGAACGTAAGATTTATTAAAAGGTTTTCATTTTTAGAAATTGGTGTCAATGAAATTTCTTTCAGATCTGCTATACTCAAATATCCCCAAGAGGTTAGCGACCAATAGGATGAAATGAAAATTCAAGGGGAGTGGTCATTTTGATGTTTGTTCTTAGTATGAGATTATTTGGGGTAAAATAGAAGAGTCTTTAGTGTGTTAAAGCCTGAAAAATGGCTCATTTTTCATTTGGAAAGTAGCATGGGAGGCGTTATATGCATACACCTATATAAATGGTGAGACTATAGACCATTTGTTGATCCATTTAATATGTTTTATAGAAGGTAGTCTTTAAAGCCTTTTGAGATTCAATGGCTATTATTAGGGAAGGTAGATTGGAGGAATTAGTTCAAAAAACATCCCTCAAATATTTGGAATTTTGACTCGTTAAGTTTGAATATATATATATATATATATATATATATATATCTTGTGTTAAGTTGGAATCATTGATGATTTGAACTAAGTTTAATTGGTCTCGTGTGGGGTTCTACTAGTTGCATTTCCATTTAGATTTTATAGAATCACTTCACCCATGTGCAATTCTTTTGGGTTCTTTGTTTATCATCTTGAACACGAAATAATCTTGTCTTCTAATAAAATATCTTAGTTTATAAAAAAAAAAAAATAATTATTCTAAATAGAAAGTGTACTTTACATTTTTGTCTAAAATTTAAAATGATCCTTTCCAAACAAAGAAGGCTTGACAAAGAGCCATAGGCCCAAAAAAAAAAAAAAAAAAATTCTAGGCAAAAAGAAAAAACTACTGCCACATTACGCGATTGCATCCTTCAGTCCTTCTATGTATTGTTGTTATCTGCAACACAAATGAAAATCATAAAAAATATTAATCTTCAATTTATAAAATCATTAGCCAAAATAATTTTTTATCCTATTGGCAACCATATTTTAAAATCACCAACAAATAACAATCACATTACCAATACAATAATAATAGACACAAGAATTGTGTCACATTCCAAACCATATAAACTAAACTACAATGAACTATTAACCAAGTGCTGTCCAAGGACTGTCAATTCTGCGGTACAAAGAATCCAACCAACTATGAATTCCAATATTTGTATTTACAGTCTTTGTTTTTTTATTAGGTAGTAATAATAAAGATAATCAACAAATAAAGATATATAAAGCACAAGATATATAAAGCACCAAAATCAAATCAATAATCAATAAACAGTAAAGGCAAATTTCCTTGAATTATCAACCATATAGAAAATAATCATGAAATTCATTTCTTTCCCTTGATTATCCATGAAACAAACATAGCCAAAGTACAATGATTATATATATATATATATATATTAAAAAAACAAAAGAAAGATCTACAATGAATTCCAAAACACCAAACCAGCAGCAAACGAACTGCAAACCCCATTTTTAAAACTAAACAGAACCACCTCACCCAAACTAATAAATTACACCAAGAAAGGGGTGCATACAAACTCTCCAGCAAATATATTACACTCCACCTAGAGGATTAGTCAAATAACCTACTAGCAGCAAACAGCCTCTAGCTAGCACAGAAGCTGCAACAATTTGAAAGCAGCAAGCAGGGGATACGTGATTCACCAGGCCAACTTTCTATTTTCAAATTATTCTTGTTTTTTTAAGCATAAGCACATGACTACTAGCTCAACCATCACCAAACCAGTCACAACCATTCTACAAAAAAATTGTCTAACACCTAATCTTCGACATATACTTACTGTCAATTGCTGTGATCCTTTTAGGCGCAAAGGCCCCTAATCTCCATTTTATTTCCAAAAAAAAATTCTTTTAACCATTTGTTCTTCAATAAACATAATTTTTGAAAATTTAAAAGTGTTCCTCGGCCTCCAGATATGATATACAGCAGCTGCTATGGCCATTTTCCCCACTCTTGATTGTATACTTCTGCCTGTTAAATTTTCCCCCCAATCAATTACTGCTCCACAGTGATCACGCACCTGCTGCCATAAACATTCCCACACTACTTGCTGCCACATCCTAATTGAAAAGGAACATTCAAAGAAAATATGATCCCACGATTCACACTTGTTTCTGCATAATCAACACAACAAATTTCCTTGCCAGCCCCACTTAACTAATCTATCAAAAGTGGAAAGCCTATCCTGAATAGCTAACCAAAAAATAAATGCATGTTTTGGCTTGATGGCAGTATCCCAAACCACTTTATCCCAATCAACTTCATTGCTTCTATTTCTAAGGGCTTCCCAAGCAGATTTACAAGAAAATATACAATTTTTAGTTAAGAGTCCATACTAAAGTGTCTTCTCCATGAATAGGAACCAACATTGCTGCTGTAAAAGACTCTGATCCATAGATTGAGGAGGCCTCCACTGCCAATAACCATTGACAATAATACTAGACACCCTAGCTGAAGGATAGCTGCCTGCTGCAAATATGGCTTTAGTATCAAATCTGTGACTAAGGACCCCTTGAGGATGCCAATTATCATGCCAGAAACCCTACTCCCATCTCCAATTTTCCATTTAAAAAACAGAACAGTTCTGGGGGGGTTTTACCTCCCAAAAAATTTGCCCTTTCTAAAGGTATTTGTGTATCCATGCCACCCACAAGGAGCCAGCTTGCACAAGCAAAATCCAAATGTGCTTCGTTATGGCAGCCCTATTCCACTCCCTCCCTAACCCTTTTCAGCCCCAAGTCACCCTCCTTTGTTGGCAAACAAACTTGAGTCCAAGCTACTTTAGCTATCTGAACAGCCTGATCAGATTGAAAAGCTTCTCAATGTCCTTAATGAGCTTAGCTGGAAAAATGAAATAGCTTGTCCAATAAACTTGAATCCCAAACAAAACATATTGAATAAGTTGGACTATACCAGCAAAAGATAGGTTTTTAGTTGCCCAAGAAATTATTCCAGCAGCTATTTTCTCCAAAACCAACTTTCGATCCATATAAGACAGTTCCCTGGTATGAGAGGTAATCGAAGATATTTGACAAGAAGAATCCCTTCCTTAAAAGGTAAGACATGAAGAATTTTTTGTTTTGTTTTACTAATTTTGGTATAGAAGAGAAGAAAATTTCACTCTTCAAAGCTAGGAACTCAAGGATGGATGAACAAATAGAAAAACCCCAACACCTTGACAAATCAAAAAGAGTGTGATGAAACACATTTTCATTTGAAGATAAAGAGTCTATGTCATACATTTAGCCATGGATAGTCAATAAAATGGGGTGCGATGGAGTTGGAATGTGAGATTTACTAAAAGCTTTAATGTTTAGAAATTGGAGTCAATTAATTTTCTTTTAGATATTCTCTACTCAAATATCCCCAAGAGGTCAGCTACTGATAGGATGAGATGAAAATTTAAGGGGATTGATAATTTTGATGTTTTTTCTTAGTATGAGGTTATTTGGAGTAAAGTAGAAGAGTCTTCAGTGCTTCAATGCCCAAAGGAGGGTCTCATTTCTCATTTAAAAAGTAGTACGTAAGGTGATGTATGCACCTATATAAATGGTGAGACCGTGAACCATTTGCTAATCCATTTCATATGTTTTATAAAGGGTAGTCTTTAGAGCCTTTTGGGATCTGATGGCTGTTACCAAGGAATGTAGATTCAAGGAATTACTTTGAAAAACACCCCTCATTCCTGCAGCACATATTGTTTCTCTTATGGAACTCACATAATGAGAGAGACTGCATCACATCAGTTCTAACTATCCTAGGGTAGAAAGGGTACCATGAAAGGAAAGAGAGAAAATCATTACACCTATACAAGAAAACCATGAGAGGGTCATGCCAGGCTTTTGAGGCAGGGTTGTTATTTTGTTGGAGTCACTGGCATGGAAACCATAGTTCAGATATTTGGAATTTGATTCTAGGCTGTTTGATGTGAACTTTATGGATGAAACGAAATCGTTGCTCCTTTGAGGACACTGAGAAGACGTTGGTTGAGTTAAAAGATTTGTGCCACCATAGTCCTTTTGATTGGTCATGGTGCTGGGGTTTTACGGATTGTTCCTCTTTTATAGAGTTTGTTTTTTCTCATAGAATAGCCTCTTGATTTCTTTTCTCTTTGCTTTCTGTTTTTGCTTTTCTGTGTTCATCATCATTAACACCATGTATTTTCATTTTTTTTTTTTTTTCTTAAATAATATTATTCTTATTACCTATCAAAAAAAAAAAAGGAAACATAACAACAGTTCTCTAACATAGTTCAAGGAAAAAGAAAAATATAATCTATAAGATATGTATTATGTCTCTATTGTATCAGTTCTCTAACATGGTTAAAGGAAACAAAAAAATATAATCTATAAGATACATACTACATCTCAATCATGTCAATAGATTTTTATTTTTTATAAGTAAAAAAAAAAAATGTATACTTGTGTTTGACTAGTTTACATGTTAGCTGTCCTACCCTTAGTAGCACCTACGGGTTTTGATGTACTCACACAATTATTGGGGCAATTTATCAAGCATGTTAAGCATGAACAAAGAAGTAGGGACTCTGGCCATGGCCAGCAAATTATACACAATCAGAGAATCAGAAAATAAAGAGAGAGAGAGGACTTCCTTTTGCCGAAGAGCTGAGTTTGCTAAGAAAACAATAACCCAGCACCAGCGAAGGCAGATGTGGCATCCAACTGACTGCTTGAAAAAACAAAATCAGTCTAGGAGTGAGTAAGGCTGAGGAGAATTGGGTTAAGTACTATTTACCCTTGGTTAGTTAGAGGGTTAAGTTTACCCGGTTTAAGTTATCCGGGTTAGGTTATCTGGGTTGGGTTAAGTTTAGTACTTTCTTTTCTTTTTTCTTTTTTTGATAGGTAAGAAAAAATATTATTAAAGCTGGAAAAGAATGATAAAAACAGAAGGTTCACGATAGTGAACAAAGAGGAAAGAGAAGTAAAAATAAACGAATTGTCACTAAACTATTCTAAGAGACAAAAGAAAATCCATAAGTGTAGAACAATCCAAGAGACCACAACACTGAGATCAACCAAAAAGGGTCCAATGACATAAATCTAACAACTATGCCAAAGATTTTCCAGTATCCTCAAAAGAACGCCGAGTCCATTCAGTCCAAATAGTCCACATTAACTGAGGTAGAGACAGAATTGGGGTATTTGCACATTTATGAAACATAAAGGAAGAAATTCCAATTCCTCTAGAAGTTGAATGAAAGAGTCCAACAGCTTTGGTTCTTTTTGAGGTTGTGATTACCTTCCTTTATTAAGTCCAATTGCCTAAAGAAACCTAAGCTGTGATTACTTAGACTAACATCATTTTCCTTCTAATTTCTATATAATATACCAAAAACATAGATATAATTTTCTCCCTACAGCAAACCGGGCCATTTAATAATCAAATAATACTATACCATTATTTGTTTGATCAATAAAATAAAACTTCTATAGAAAAAAAAAAAAAGGTCTCAATTACAATCCTATTCTATACTCATAATTCAATTCCTAAGTCCTCTCTGCAAAACCCTAATCAATTTTCCATAGAAAAGCCAGAAAAATTACTGGAGAAGTAACACAAGGTCCAATTTACCCTCCTTGCCCCCATTAATGTCAAAATCTTTCCACAACAACTAACAACCAAAGTGAATCAATAGACTGCAGTCTACTTCATATAATTCAGCTAAACAAAACAATACATATTTTTTGGGCAAACACCACTTATGGTCCTTAAGTTTCTCCCATTTTTCAGTTTTGACCTTAGAGTTTCAAAATAGTTAAAAATTTGTAAAATAATCCAAACTGAATTTTCCCAACAGCAGAATAGAGAACTATACAACAAATTCAAGTTCAGAAAAGTGGACAATCTTATCCTCTTTTTTTGTTCCATGTCAATACCACGAAGCATTTATAAGCCATCTTGGTAGTCACATGGCACTTGTAATCCACGCAGATTACCGGTGTACAATTTCTAAACCTTTTATAACCTTTTTTTTTTTAAATCATAAACAAGCCCAATCACATGAAATGTCAGTGTCTAGATTAGCATGTAGACCAAATTATATCATTCTAAAAATTTAAGGATTCCATTACTACTTTAGAAACCCTAGCTAAATAGGAAAAATGAGGCAAAATTTAATGACCAGAAGTGGCTTTTGCTCATTATTATTTTTTTACATTTTTAAAACAAGCCCTAAGGTTGTCACTAGGGTCATGTCAAATCGATGCAACTCCCACACTCAATACAACATAACACATTTAATCAATAAAAACCCCTAACAAAACACGACTCTACCTACAGTTACATGGTTACAGCAACTTATGCTTGGCCTAATGCTATACTCTATTGACTTTACATTGATGCAAAACAATATGTCAGTTACACAACACAGTATCAGAAGGCAACAGCCGATCACAGCAGAAAAATCTAAGCATGCCTAATGAAATGGAAAATGAAACAAATTTTCATACAAAATATGGATTGGATGTGACACTTTCAGCATATAGAAAAAGATAATAACATAAGTCTTCATTTACATTTATGATTTCGTGCTTGCAAATGACTCATCCCGTCATCAGCCAAAACAACAAAATCATATTTAACAATTTTGAACACTCTTTAGAGCATCTTCATCAACTACAATGGGGATTTTGGCCATCATCAGTCCAATATTATTTGGGGGGCTATCCCTCCATGTTTAATGTGGACTATTTGGCAAGAAATAGGCAGACTTCTGAGGGGACAGAACGTACATCATTGTAGTTGAAACTGTTTTTGCTGTGATTGTTGTATGATTGGAACAGGCTGTCTTTTTTCTCTTTCAAGGAGTTTGTGGACTTGTGTTATTTTTGTTAGACTCTAAGACTCTCTCTAGTATACTACCTGTGTACATTGGGTTTTTTTTTTTTTTTCTTTCTCTAAATTGATAAAATTTTGCTACATTACCTATAAAAAAAATTTTAAAAAATTATGACTACTCTTTAGTCTTTATATCCATTCAAGAACAAATTAAATCCAAAAGCCATATATTGAGGTTTGAAACTTAATATTTAAGTATAGGAACACAAAAATATCTAGTATATACCAAGAATAAGATAGAACTGAGGAATGTAAATGCTGAAATTTTGAGTTGAATACTTGAATCAAGCCTTTTTACCTGCACTTCCTCTTCTTACTCACTTTCCTCCTTGGAAACTACATCACTTGGTTTGTCAAGTAAGACAAGATTCTCCACATAATTATCAGCATAAGAACAACATGTGCTTTCACAAAACCCCAAATCCTTCTCTTGTTGGCTCTCAGGGTCATATGAAAAGAGCATCAAACCACCTGATTGCATTTTCTGCACTAATACATGATCATTCTTCTAGAAACCTAACACTTTCCAATATTGCATATTGAGGTCAATAGTGAACTGTTTAGTCCAAGAATCCACAATGCCGTACTCTTTCATCACCCAAATAGAACAACACTCGATGTCCAAATGCCGATACTCATAACATATTAGAGAAAGCAATCCATTGAATACTAAGGTACCAATATGAGCATCCAATCCAAATATACCATTTGGCAAGGATATCAAGTGGAAAACCTCATCACCCAAATCAAATGACAAAACTATTGAACTCTGGGCATCTTCCCAATCAATCGCCGCAAAATAAACAGCTCCATTTAAATAAGCTGCTTGTGGGAGCCAATTAGTAATCCTAGGTGGATATGAGTCACCACCACTAGTTACTCTCCAAGATCCCTCACTAACAGAGTAAACCTCAACCAGAGGTGGTTTGGCACCTTCGTACCTAACATTTACACTTTGATAGGCACTTCTCACCACCTTATAATCATCGGTCCTCAAAACAAACCCAATTGCTAGAAAACAAGTAAAGAGGCCAATAAAAGAAGGGTTGGGAAGGGTAATAACTTGATGCCATAAATGGGTAACTTCCTTCCCAAAGCGCCACAGCCACTTTCCAAGCAAAGCTTATTTAAAAAGCCCAATCCTCATAATCCCCAAACCACTTGCCTCCACCGGCCAAAAAACCTTATCCCAAGCAACAAGCAGATATTTAAAAACTTCATCAGATCTCCCCTAAAGGAAATTCCTGTGAATTCTCTCTAATCTACTAGCAGAAAACAGCATCTAGGCACAAGACCAGAACAGCAAACTAGCACAGAAGCCACAACAATTTGAAGGCAGCAAGTAGGGGATAAGTGATTCACCAGCTCCACTTCCTATTTGCAAAATCTTCTAGTTTCTTTTACCACTAGCACAAGACTACTAGCTCAACCATCACCAAACCAGTCACAACCATGCTACAAAAAATTTCCTAACACCTAATCTTTCACATATACTTCTGTTAATTTTTGTGATCCTTTTAGGCACAAAGCCCCCTATCTCCATTTTATTTCCAAGAAAAATTCTTTTAACCATTTGTTCTTCAGTCAACATAATTTTTGAAAATTTACAAGTTTTCCTCAGCCACCAGATATGATATACAGCAGCTGCTATGGCCATTTTCCCCACTCTTGATTGTATACTTGACTGTTAAATTTTTTCCCCCAATCAATTCCTGCTCCCCAGTGATCAGGCACCTGCTGCCATAAACATTCCCACGCTACTTGCTGCCACATCCTGCTTGAAAAGGAACATTCAAAGAAAATATGATCCCTGGATTCACACTTGTTTCTGCAGAATCCACACAACAAATTTCCTTGCCAGCCCCATTTAATTAATCTATCAAAGTGGAAATCCTATCCTGAATAGCCAACACAAAAATAAATGCATGTTTTGATATGATGGCAGCATCCCAATCAACTTCATTGCTTCTATATCTAAGGGCTTCCCAAGCAGATTCACAAGAAAACATACAATTTTTAGTAAGAGTCCATACTAAAGTGTCTTCTCCATGAATAGGAAATAACTGGCATTCCTGCTGTAAAAGACTTTGATCCATAGATCAAGGAGGCCTCCATTGCCAATGACCATTAACAATAATACAAACCCTTGCTGAAGGATAGCTGCCTGCTGCAAATATGGCTTTAGTATCAAATTTATGACTAACGACCCCTTGAGGAAGCCAATTATCATTCCAGAGACCCCATTCCCATTCCCATCTCCAATTTTTCATTTAAAAAAACCTCTCACAGATTCCCTAAGCTTCAGAATCTTTCTCCATCCCCAAGAGCAGTTCTGGGGATGGAGAAAGATTCTCCCAATTCCAGTCCCTCCCTAACCCTTTTCAGCCCCAAGCCACCCTCCATTGTTGGCAAACAAACTTGAGTCCAAGGTACTTTAGCCATATGAACAGCCTGATCAGAGCCACTCCATAAAAAGGAATTGAAAAGCTTCTCAACGTCCTTAATGAGCTTAGCAGGAAAAATGAAATAGCTTGTCCAATAAACTTGAATCCCAAACAAAACATGTTGAATAAGTTGGACTCTACCAGCAAAAGATAGCTTTTTACTTGCCCAAGAATTTATTCTAGCAGCAATCTTCTCCAAAAGCAGCTTTCAATACTTATAAGACAGTTTCCCTGGTATGAGAGGTAATCCAAGATATTTGACAGGTAGAATCCCTTCCTTAAAAGGTAAGACATGAAGAATTTGTTGTTTCACTAATTTAGGGACAGCAGAGAAGAAAATTCCATTCTTCAAAGCTAGGAACTCAAGGACGGATGAACAATTAGAAAAACCCCAACACCTTGACCAATCAAAAAAAGTGTGATGAAACACATTTTTAATTTGTAGATAAAGAGTCTATGTCTTACATTCATCCAAACAAAACAATACTTATTATCGGGCAAACACCCCCTTTGGTCCTTAAAATTTTTGCTACTTTTGGTCCTTAAAGTGAAAATTGGGAGAAACTTTGAGGACCAAAAGTGGACAAGGATGTTTCAATTAATTCAATCATGGATAATCGATTAAATGGGGTGCGATGGAGCTGGAATGTGAAATTTATTAAAAGGTTTTCATGTTTAGAAATTGGAGCCAATGAGTTTTCTTTTAGATCTTCTCTACTCAAATATCCCCAAAGGTTAGCAACCGATAGGATGAGATGAAAATTCAAGGGGATTGATCATTTTGATGTTTGTTCTTAGTGTGAGGTTATTTGGGGTAAAAGAAAAGAGTCTTTTGTGTGTCAATGCCCAAGAAGGGCCACATTTTCCATTTAGAAGGTAGTATGTAAGGTGTTGTATGCACCTATATAAATGGTGAGACTATGAACCATTTGCTGATCCATTTCATATGTTTTATAGAGGGTAGTCTTTAGAGCCTTTTGGGTTACCAAGGAATGTAGATTCAAGGAATTAGTTAGAAAAACACCCCTCATTCCTGCAGCACATATTGTTTCTCTTATGGAACTCACATAATGAGATAGACTACATCACAGCAATTCTAACTATCCAATGGGGTAAAAAGGGTACCATGAAAGGGAAGAGAGAAAATCATTAAATGTATCCAAGAAAACCATGAGAGGGTCATGTCAGGCTATGAGGCAGGGTTGTTATTTTGTTGGAGTCATTGGGTTGGAAACCATCATATTTGGAATTTGAAAAGAGCTGTTTGATGAGGACTGTATGTACGGACCAAAATCGTTGCTCCTTGGAGGACACTAAGAAGATGTTGGTTGAATTAAAAGATTTGTTTTTATTAAAAAAATTGATTAAATTGCTTTCCTTTGTGGCCCAGAATTCCAATTCCTCTAGAAGTTGAATGAAAGAGTCCAATAGCTTTGGTTCTTTTTGAGGGTGTGATTACCTTCTTTTATTAAGTCCAATTGCCTAAAGAAACCTAAGCTGTGATTGCTTACACTTACATCATCTTCCTTCTAATTTCTATATAATATACCATAAACATAGACATAATTTTCTCCCTACTGCAAACCGGGCCATCTAATAATCAAATAATACTATCCTATATTTTTTTGATCAGTAAATAAAACTTCTATAGAAAAAAAAGGTCCCAATTACAATCCTATTCTATACTCATAATTCAATTCCAAAGTCCTCTCTACAAAACCCTAATCAATTTCCCGTAGAAAAGCCAAAAAAATTACTGGAGAAGTAATACAAGGTCCAATTTACCCTCCTTGCCCCATTAATGTCAATAATCTTTCCACATCAACTAACAACCAAAGAGAATCAATAGACTACAGTCTACTTCATATAATTCAGCTAAACAAAACAATACTTATTTTTTGGGCAAACACCACTTATGGTCCTTAGAGTTTCTCCCATTTTTCAGTTTCAACCTTAGAGTTTCAAAATAGTTAAATTGTAAAATAATACAATTTGTATTTTCCCAACATCAGAACAGAGAACTATACAACAAATTGAAGTTCAGAAAAGTGGACAACCTTATCCTCTTTTTTTGTTGCATGTCAATACCACGAGGCAATTATAAGCCATCATGGTAGTCACATGGCACTTGTAATCCACCTAGATTACCGGTGTAATATTTCTAAACCACTTAAAACCTTTTTAAAAAAAAATCATAAACGTGCCCAATCACATGAAATGTCAGTGTCCAGATTTGCATATAGACCAAATTATCTCATTCTAAAAAATTTTTTTTTTGATAAGTAATAAGATATATTGAAAAAAAGAAACACCCAAGTGCACCGGAAGTGAACAAGGGATAGGAATCAAATACAAAAATTACAAGAGTCTAGGAAAACAATAAAAGAAGGGAAAGATTTATTTTGCAAAGCAAACAACCAATCCCTTAAAGTTCTAAAAAAGAGAAGCTTGAGGTCCGGAATAGATCTCTCAGAATCTTCAAAACATCTACTATTCCTCTCCCTCCAAAGGCACCACAATAAGCAATGAGGAATGATAGACCAAATAAAACCATTTCGATGACGACCAAAGCTGCCTTGCCAACAACGCAGTAGCCCCAAAACAGAGTGTGGCATAACCCAAGAAACTCCAAAAAGACCCAAAACCATAGACCATAGATCCGAAGCAAAAGGACAATGAAGGAATAGATGGTCAATCGATTCACCATTTCTCTTACACATGTAGCACCAATCCAAAATCCATACCTTCCTTTTACGTAAATTATCAATCGTCAAGCATTTCCCTAAGGCAGCAGTCCAAACAAAGAAAGCAACTCTAGAGGGAATCTTCTGCTTCCAAATACTTTTCCAAGGAAAACCAAAGAAGGCGGAGCCAGCTAAAATTCTATAATAATCACTAACCAAGAAACCCTTAACTTTGCTAGGAATCCAACACAATTTATCCTCACCTAGCCCCCTTATAGAAGAACCATAAATGGTTTCCAAGAAATCAGACATAGCCTCTAGATCCCGAGCATGCACACCCCTAACGAATCTCACATCCCAAAAGCGGACACCATTGGTGGACATCATAAGCTCAGCCACACTAGCATCCTTATTCCTGCAAAATCTAAACAAGTCCGGATAACTAACAGCAAGAGAAGTCTCTCCACACCACCGGTCCTGCCAAAACTTCACTCTAGACCCATCACCAATATCATATAAAATATGGCTAGAGAAGGAAGGCCATCCCTGATGGATATTTTTCCATAAACCAACACCATGAGGGCCAATCACAGCTCTGGTACACCATCCCCCCCACATACATCCATATTTTATCTCTATCACTTCCCTCCAAAGGGCATCTTCCTCAATCCCGAATCTCCAAAGCCACTTCCCAAGCAGAGCTTCATTGAAGAGTCTAAGCTTCCTTATCCCTAAGCCACCCGAAGAAATAGGAGAACAAACAGTAGCCCATTTAACCAAATGAATTTTAGGATCATCACCAAAACTGCCCCATAAGAAATTCCGCTGGAGCCTCTCAATTCGGTTAGCCACATTAGCAGGAATAGGAAATAGAGACAGAAAATAAGTGGGTAAATTAGAAAGGGTGCTTTTGATTAGGGTGACTCTACCTCCCTTGGATAAATATAAGCGTTTCCAACCCGCCAATCTCCTCTCCATTTTCTCCAGAATTGGATTCCAGATAGTCTTATCCTTGAATTTAGCACCCAAAGGAAGACCAAGATATTTCATTGGGAGAGAGCCCTGCTTGCAGCCCAGAACAACCAAGAAAAGGTCTAAATGATTGACTACCCCAACTGGAACCAATTCTGACTTGCCTAGGTTAATCTTTAGGCCTGACACCGCCTCAAACCAGATAAGAATCATACGAAGAATCAAAATCTGATCTAAATCAGCCTCACAAAAGATTAGAGTGTCATCCGCAAAAAGGAGATGAGACACCGCCTTGGATCTTCCCTCCAAGTTACCCACACTGAAACCCGACATGCGACCTTCACGAACAGCTTTATCCAACATTCTTCCAAGAGCTTCCATCACCAAGACAAACAAGAAAGGAGACAACGGATCACCTTGCCTCAAGCCTCTAGTGCTACCAAAGAATCCACAAGGAGAGCCATTAATCAAGATGGAGAAACGGACAGTGGATAGACAAAAGAGGATCCATTGTCTCCATTTGGCAGAGAAACCACTTCTTTCTAACATCCGCAGCAGGAAATTCCAATTTACATGGTCAAAGGCCTTCTCAACATCCAACTTACAAATCAGCCCCGGCATCCCAGACTTCAATCTACTGTCAAGACATTCATTAGCAATAAGAACAGGGTCAAGGATCTGCCTGTCCCTCACAAAAGCATTTTGGGAAGCTGAGATTAAATCCCCCATCACCGAGCGGAGACGATTAGCCAAGACTTTAGCAATAATTTTATAAACCCCTCCAACCAAACTAATGGGCCGAAAATCTCCAATCTCATTAGCCGCATGTTTTTTAGGAATGAGAGTAATAAAAGTTGCATTTAAACTTTTCTCAAACTGACCAATGGCATGAAAATGATGAAAAACAGCCATGAGATCAGGCTTAACAATCCCCCAGCAAGCTTGGAAAAAAGCCATAGGGAAACCATCTGGACCAGGGGCTTTATCACCATTAAAACTTTGAATGACATCAAAAATTTCTGCCTCTTCAAAAGGCCTCTCTAACCAATCCGCATTCTCACCAGATATCATTGGAAAAACCAACGAATCCGGAAATGGCCGCCCAACCTGCTGCTCAGAGTATAGATTCATGAAGGAATGAGTAATGTAGTCTGCAATTATACCCTGATCCGAAGACAAGGTACCATTAACCATTAGGCTTTCAATACCATTATTTTTTCTGTTAGAATTAGCCATTCTATGAAAGAATTTGGTATTGGCATCCCCTTCCTTCAAATACAACACCCTAGACTTTTGCCTCCAACTAGTCTCTTCCATAAGAGTCAACTTTTCAATATCTGTACGAAGATTAGTTTGAGCTAACTTCTCCTCAACAGATAGACTAAGAGTCTCCGCTTTAGCATCCAAACCATTCAGTTTGTTCCAAAGGTCTTGTTTCTTGAAAGTGACATTGCCAAACTCGGTCTCATTCCACTTTTTTAAATCCAACTTTAAGGCAGCCAACTTCTTAGCAAGAATAAAACTTGGGGTTCCTTGGAACGAGTAGGAAGCCCACCACATCTTCACTTTGTCGACAAAATTATCCACCCTCAACCACATATTTTCAAAACGGAAAGGAATTTTTCCTCTTCGCTGCCTCCCACCCTCCAACAATATAGGAAAGTGGTCAGAAAGAACTCTAGACATCCTTTTTTGGGTGAACTGAGTGAAGTGATCAGCCAAAGTAGGGGAGAAAAGGAACCGGTCTAGCCGAGAAGCAGAGGAAGAATTGGACCAGGTATAAAGGCCCCCTTCCATATTAATGTCCATCAACCCATGCAAAGAAACAAAATCAGAAAATCCAAACATAGCCCTAGAGAAGGTAGCAGCCCCCAACCGCTCAGAAGGGAAACGGATAATATTAAAGTCCCCTCCTAGACACCAAGGCAAATCCCACCAAGTGATCAACCCGGTTAGTTCCTCCCACATCAACTTACGCCTATTGTTCAAATTTGGCCAATAGACGCCTGAAAAAGCCCACTCAAATTGGTCGCCTACATTTTTAAACTTGCAAGAAACCGAAAAATGCCCCACCGCTTCCTCCACCTTTTCCACAACTCGACTATCCCACATCAATAAAATTCCTCCAGAAGCACCATCTGAGGCCAAGTACAGCCAATCTACATATGGACAACTCCATATACTTCGAACAATACCTCTCGTAATCCATTCTAGTTTGGTCTCTTGCAAACACACAATATCTACCTTCCAGGATCGCAACAAGTTGCGGATCTGAAGCCTCTTGCCAGCTTCATTCAGACCTCTGACATTCCAAGAAAAAAGCTTCAAATTCATTGATCAATGGAAAGAACCCGATTCCGATTAATACCACAACGCCTAGCAGATGAAGAGCCATAATTTATGGAACTAAACAACCCTTTCAACTCTCTTAAACCTTTCACCCCCGAACCTTTTGAACCACATGATTTCTTATTCACCTCAGCCCTTCGAAATAATTCAGCTTCAACAGCCAGTAAAAATTCTGTTGCTTGATCTTCTAAACCCTCAAGGGACGTGCCAAGGAAACTATGAAAATTATTGAATCTCTTTTGAAACCAATCAGAATGAGGTTCAAGATTCTGTGAAGTATCCGTACTCACCACACTTCTCTCATCTACAAGAGATTGTTCTGCCATGGCTGAAGGTAGAGAAAAAGCAATTGGCTCAACAACTAGGGGCTGATCAGCTTCCTCCGAGTAGGAATCCAAAGCCCCATCCTCCACCAGAACCTCATCCTCTTCGAAAAGAGCCGATGACACATTCGTGAGGTCAGGAGATTCCAAATTAACTAAGGCCAACTGTTGATGCATTTCCAAAACATCTGTAGCTTCACACCGAGGCAAAGCGATCTGAAGCGGAACCGCAACCCTCCTCCCATCGCGTAATTCAAGAACCCACTGCTCCGAGTCCCCCCATTTCTTGACTATATTACCGGAATGCTCCTGGAGAGACAAACGGAGTTCACGCAGTAAGCTCTCTGCGCCATCTGAGGTGCATTCCACCCCATTCATGGCCTCCTCGGACTCGTCGGAGCTGAGAAGCTCAGAGTCGACTACGTCGGAGCCGAGAAGCTCAGAGTCGAGAACGTCGGAGCCGAGAAGCTCAGAGTCGAGTACGTCGGAGCCGAGAAGCTCAGGGTCGACTACATCGGAGCCTTGGAGCAACTCAGTCGACGCCGCTGGCTCAAAGCAGGCTTCAACGAGCTTGTCGGAGTTGAGGGGTTGAGCAGCGGCGACATCGGAGACGTCGGAGGGCATCGACGACATCCGAGGCTTGGACGATGAGCACGAAGAAGTCTGGTTGGGTCGCTCGCCTAGACTCGACATCCCTGGGTTATGGGTCACTCGCATCGGAGAGACTCTGTTGGGCTTTGCTTTTCTTTTGGGTTGCCAGATCTTAGAGGGCTTGGGCTTAAGTTTGAGGGGCTGGGGTGGGTTAAGTGGGGAGGCTTCAGCAAGATCATTGGGCCTAAAAGTACCTTGCGTGGGCCCAGCACCAGAACAGCCCACTTCCTTAATATTGGAGCACTTAATATCCCACTTGCCATTCAGCCCACGCACCAAACTTAGAGAAACTTCTAGGGACAGAGGAGAATCAGCACCATTAAGAGTGTCGTCCTTTATATCAAGCATGACTTCAGCCTCAGGAACTGTGCTTACCTGCCCAGCACCCCTTTCACGCAGATCCTGGTTCTGAGTCTTCCGCCTGCTCAAGGTAGACTTGATAGATTGATATGATTTGATTGAATTTTGAATTATGGGCATTGCAAGCTTTCCTGAACTGCTTCCTCCATTGGTTTTCCGATGACCATCCGCCGCTGCCGACAGAAACGATTTTTGATTTCTAAACTTCTGCACTGTCGGGAACATGGCAGATTGAGGTGGCGATTTAACACCAAGAGTGTCAGGAGCAATAGCCTTACGAAGATGTAAGCCAAAACCTCTCCACCCACAACCCAACTTTCCTTCCGGTACAATGATGAGGCCCTTCCGACGACCATGAAGAAGTTCAGAGATCATAAGAAAGCTTCCATGCACATTGAATCCCAGTTGCAAAATAAAAACCTTACTACCATCCCTGAAGGTTCTAGCAAAATTATCAGGACGAGTATTTGACAGGAGTTCCTCAACATAAGATAGCAGACGAAAAGCACTATCTTTTCCCATGAAAACCGACCTGAGAGAATCCTTATATCTTTCAAATATACGTAAAGAGTAGAAAGTACCTCCCTCCTCTACTGAAAATTCAAACGTTTTGGATTCGACAAAAAAGAAAATGGAACCACCCATGAAAACCAAGGGCACGAACAGACCAGAGAATTATGTGACTAATCCGAGGTAGCCAGGCCTCACTTCATAGCCAAAAGTTTTAATCCTTTACCCGTATATTATCACCCTAACAAATAAACAAATATCTCATTCTAAAAAAAATTTAAGGACTCCATAACTATTTTAGAAACTCTAGCTAAATAGGAAAAATGAGGCAAACTTGAATGACCAAAGATGGCTTTTGCTCGATATTATTTTTTTACACTTTTAAAATAAACCATAAGGTTGTCACTAGGGTCACCTCAGATTGATGCAACTCCCACACTCTTTACAACATAACACATTTAATCAATAAAAACCCCTAACAAAACACGACTCTACCTACAGCTACATGGTTAAAGCAACTTATGTTTAGCCTAATCCTATACTCTTGACTTTACACTGATGCAAAACAATATGTCAGGTACACAACACAGTATCAGAAGGCAACGGCTGATCATAGCAGAAAAATTTAAGCATGCCTAATGAAATGGAAAGCGAAACAAATTTTCTTACAGAATATGGATTGGATATGACACTTTCAGCATATAGAAAAAGATAATAACATAAGTCTTCATTTAGATTTACCATTTCGTGCTTGTGAATGACTCATCCCATCATCAACCAAAACCACCAAATCATATTTAACAATTTTGAACACTCTTTAGAGCATCTTCTTCTACCACAATTGGGATTTTTGCCATCATCAGTCCAATATTATTTGGGGGGGATATCCCTCCATGTTTAATGTGGACTATTTGACAAGAAATAGGCATACTTTTGAGGGGACAAAACGTACATCATTGTAGTTGAAACTGTTTTTGCTGTGATTGTTGTATGATTGGATGGCTGCTTTGAACAGGCTGTCTTTTTTCTCTTTCAAGGAGTTTGTGGACTTGTGTTATTTTTGTTAGACTGAAGACTCTCTCTCGTATGCTACCTGTGTACACTGGATCTTTTTTTTTTCCCTCTAAATTGATAAAATTTTGCTACATTACCTATAAAAAAAATTTAAAAATTATGACTACTCTTTACTCTTTAGTCTTTATATCCATTCAAGAACAAATTAAATCCAAAAGCCATATATTGAGGTTTGAAACTTAATATTTACTTATAGCAACACAAAAATATCTAGTAATACCAAGAACAAGATAGAACTGAGGAATGTAAATGCTGAAATTTTTAGTTGAATACTTGAATCGAGCCTTTTTACCTGCACTTCCTCTTCTTGCTCACTTTCCTCTTGGAAACTACATCATTTGGTTTGTCGAGTAAGGTAAGATTCCTCGCATAATTATCAGCATAAGAATAATATGTGCTTCTATAAAACCCTAAATTCTTCACTTGTTGGCTCTCAGGGTCATATGACAAGAGCTTCGAACCATGTGATTTTATTTTCTGCACTAATACATGATCATTCTTCAAGAAACCTAACACTTTCCAACGTAGCATATTGAGTTCAATAGTGAACTGTTTAGTCCAAGAATCCACAACACCATCCTCTTTCATAACCCAAACAGAACAACTCTTGACGATGCTCAGATGCTGATACCCATAACATATTAGAGAAAGCAATCCATTGAATACTGAGGTACCAATATCAGCATCCAATCCAAATTTACCATTTGGCAAGGATATCAAGCGGAAAACCTCATCACCCAAATCAAATGACAAAACTATTAAACTCTGGGCATCGCCCCAATCATTCGCCGCAAAATAAACAGCTCCATTTAAATAAGCTGCTTGTGGGTGCCAATTACTAATAGTAATCCTAGGCGGATATGAGTCACCACCATTAGTTACTCTCCAAGATCCCTCGCTAACAGAGTAAACCTCAACCAGAACCAGAGGTGGTTTGGCACCTTCGTACCTAATATTTCCAGCAATTCTCACCACCTTATAAGCATCGGTCCTCAAATCAAACCCAACTGCTAGATAACGAGGAAAGAGGTCAATAAAAGAAGGGTTGGGAAGGGTAATAAATTTTCTAATACAAGGATTCCAAAGAATAAAGTGTTTTCCTTCATGAAGGCAAAACAATCCATTCGCGGAACCGACTAATTGAAAATAGTCCCAACTACTACTCCTTAGTGGGAACTCAAGATCTGGAATTTGTTCAGATGAGGAGGAGTCATTATTGTCATTGTCTTCGTGTATTAATTTGTAGCGCTCTACATGGGATTTGACATCCAAATACCTAACAATTAATTTGTTGGAATCGGAGGGCGATCGAGTGTAACTGGATTTGATGAAGGCAGGACTTGTAATTAGAGAGTTATATGATTTGGAAACGCACCTGAATTGAATTAGGGATTTCACGGGTAGCCCATGCAGGATCTCCAGCAACACTTCGTTGGGCAGATACTCCAACATTCCTTATCTTTCTTTTTTTCGGCTTTACCAATTTCAGACTGCTGGGAAAATCTTCAATTTGAAGCACTTGTTGTGGACTTGTGGCATGCCGCAGACAATTATATCCTTCTTTTCTTTTCTTTTCTTTTTCGATTCCAATAAAAATGAAATTACTACTACAGTATTTCATAAATAAATAAATAAATAAATAAAAATCTTATTGAAATTTAAAAGGCCTCTTGTCAAAAACACACTTGAGGCAAAATACATTTTAGCGAATATGAGATGTGATTAGAGACATAGAATTTAACGGCCACGTAATGTAGCTAATAAAATAGACAAAATATGGGAGGTAATTTGTAGGCTAGCATGCATTTGGGAGATAATAGCATTAGTTAGCATGCGTTAGAAACAATTCAGTAAAGTAGCATCTCAAGTTTTATTGACTGAAACTCGAGTCTCAAAAACTCAAGTTTCACTTGTTGTTCTGGAGGTTTTTTTGCCATATAGATCTCAAGTCTTATAGACTCAAGTTTGTAAACAGTAAACCCAAGTCTATAGGACTCGATTTCTATAGATGAAGATCTAGAAGACAAAGAAGAAGAACAAAGGACCATGGTTTTCAAAACCGGACTGGGAGGTTGGACCGTGAAAATAAAAAATCATGATGAAAACTGGTTTTTTAAGCCTAAAGAACCGGATTTTTTGTTAATTCCGTGAACCTCTAAAACCGGGGTTGGACCATACGAACTGGTGAGAACCGCGCGGTCCAACCCCTTATAAATTTAAAAAAAAAAAAAAAAAAAAAAAAAAAAACACAACTTAACACAATTTTATTCTACTTAATTAAATTATCCATCTCTTATAATTAAAATCCTTCAAAGATATTCAACTTTACTTCAAAATTAATCATAAATTTTAATGTTTTCATGGTTATTATTTTATTTTATTAACTTTCTTATTTAATTATTAAATATATGCTTGAAAATCATTAAATTTTCCTCACATATATAGATATATTGTTAATTTTACTAGTTTTATAAATTTAATATCTATATTTAGGCTTTAATTAATTATTAAATTAATTATGACTTCATCACGGTTTGACCCCAATTCGACCACGGTTCGACCTCAAAAACCTTGAACCTCTCCCTTTTACGGTTCAATGAACGGTCTGAGTCTGAAAACCTTGCAGAGGACCAGATCAGATCTAGAACTGAGGACCAAATTAGGAAGGCAGAAGAAGAAGAAGAAGAAGAAGAAGTGGAAAGGAAGAAGAACAGTGGACTAGATTGAGCAAGAAGAAGAAGAATCAAATCTGGAAGGAAGAAGAAAAGAATTGAGGAAGAAGAAGAAGAGGTTTGTTCGTGGAATGTGGAGAATGGGGAACTCGAGTTTTAAATACTCGATTCCACGTGGAATTTTTTTCCACATCAGACTGCCATCACATGCAACTCGAGTTCAACCTTTGAACTCGAGTTTTAGAGTCTTGAGATGCTAGTTTGCTACATAGTTTTGCAAACATGACAACTAATTGAAATATTTCAAAAATAATGTTAAATGCAAAAAAAAATTCTGATATATGGACATTAAAATTGATTTCAAACGTTAGGATTAATGTCCAGAATTGTAAACTTTAGACGTCAATGGGGAGGTTAGATTTGAAAATCAATTAGAGGGAGGCATGGGTGTAACCTATGATGGAGGTTTATGATAGGTTGGGATAACTTTATTCACTCGAGTAAGGTTTCCACGTGATAATTAGTGCGAGAATCATTCTATACATAGTTTTGTAAACATGAAAACTAATTAAAATATTTCAAAAATAGTGTTAAATGCAAAAAAAAATAAAATAATAATAAATAAATAAAATAATTCGAAATATGGACATTAAAATTGATTTCAAACGTTGGGATTAAGGTCCATAATTGTAAACTTCAAACGTCAATGGGGAGGATAGATTTCAAAATCAGTTAAAGGGAGGCATGGGTGTAACCTATGATGGAGGATTATGGTAGGTTGGGAAAACTTTATTCACTTGAGTAAGGTTTCCACATGATAATTAGCATGAGAATCATTCTATAAAAGAGTTGTTGCCTGATTTATATGCATATTCAGTGGACAAGGATGTTTCAATTAATTCAATTATAAATAGTCGATTAGATGGGGTGAAATGGAGGTTTTTTTTTTTTTTTTTTTTTTTTTTTTGAGAAGGAGGGTGAAATGGAGTTGGAATGTGAGATTTATTAAAAGGTTTTCATGTTAAGAAAAGAAATTGGAGTCAATGAATTTTTTTTAGATCTTCTCTACTCAAATATCCCCAAGAGGTTAGCAATTGATAGGATGTGATGAAAATTCAGGGGGGGGGGGGTCATTTTGATGTTTGTTCTTAGTATGAGGTTATTTAAAGTAGGCTAAAATGCAAAACTGACCTTCTAAGTTTTTGCAAATTTCATTTCAGTCCCCTAACTTTGTTTTTGTTCATTTCAGTTTTCTAACTTTCAAGTTTATTCAATTTGGGCTTTTCTATCAACTTTTGCTATATGTTGTGGTTAATTTTTCAATTTTTTAAATTAAAAAAATTCAATTAATGATTGAAAATTTTTTTTCCAATTTTTTTTTTCAAAAAATTTTAACAAAAGTTAATGGAAAAGTCTTAATTGAATAAATCTGAAACTTAGAGGACTCAAAAATGAAAAAAAAGCAAAGTTAAAGGACTGAAATGAAATCTGAAGAAACTTAAAAGATCAGTTTTGCATTTTAGCTTTTAAAGTAAGATAGAAGAGTCTTTAGTGCATTAAGGCCCCAAGGAGGGCCCCATCTTTCATTTGGAAAGTAGTATGGGAGGTGTTGTATGCACCTGTATAAATGGTGAGACTATGGATTATTTGTTGATCCATTTCATATGTTTTATAGAGGATGGCAGTCTTTAGAGTCTTTTGGGATCCGATGGCTATTACCAGGGAAGGAATGCAGATTGAAGGGATTAATTCGAAAAACACCCCTGAAATTTTTAGAATTTTGTCTCGTTATATCTTATGTGGCTATCATTAGAAATAATTATATTTATTAATTATTACTATACATATAAAAAAAAAAATCTGATCTTAAGTTGGAATCATTGATTATTTGAACTAAGCTTAATTGGTCTCATGTACAGCGTCTTACTAGTTGTATTTCCATTTAGATTTTATAGAATCGCTTCATTCAAGTGCAATTCTTTTGGATAATTGTGTTTTTCATATTGAACACGAAGTAATATTGTCTTCTAATAAAATATCTTTGTTTATAAAAAAAAAAAATTAAAACTATTCTAGACTTAAGTGTACTTTACATTTTTGTATAAAATTTAAAATGATCCTTTCCAAACAAAGAAGGCTTGACAAAGATCCATAGGGCAAAAAATAAATCTAGACAAAAAGAAAAATTGTTGCCACATTACACGAATGCATCCTTCAATTTTCCTATGTATTGTTGTTATCTGCAACACAAATTACAATCATAAAAAATATTAATCTTCAATTTATAAAATCCTTAGCAAAAAAAATTTCTCCCATTACCAACCATACTCTAAAATCACCTACTAACAACAATCACATTATCAATACAATAATAGACAAGAATTGTCACATTACAAATCATATCTCATAAACACTTCAAAACCATAGCCGCGCGCATTGCCAATATTGTAATAAACTAAACTATATCGACTATTAACCAAGTGCTATCCAAGGACTGTCAATTCTATGGTACAAAGAATCCAACCAACTAATGAATTCCAATCAACTCCCCTTTTTAAATATTTGTATTTGCAGTCTTTGTTTCTTAGTTTTTTATTTGGTAGTAATAGTAAAGATAATCAACAAATAAAGACATAAAACATCAAAATCATAATCAACAAACAGTATAGGAAAATTTCCTTGTATTATCAACCATACTAAAAAATAATCCTGAAATTCATTTCTTTCCCCTGATTATCCATGAAACAAACATAGCCAAAGTACAATGATAACATGCCTACTGCAAATATGGCTTTAGTATCAAATTTATGACTAAGGACCTCTTGAGGATGCCAATATCATGCCAAAGACCCTACTCCCATCTCCAATTTTCCGTTAAAAAAACCTTTCACAGATTCCCAAGCTTCAAAATCTTTCTCCCTCCCTAACCCTTTTCAGCCCCAAGCCACCCTCCTTTGTTGGCAAACAGATTTGTGTTGACACCTCATTTTGCAACCTGCATTTAACCTTACTTGGAAGGTAAAAGGGTAATTTTGACTTGAAAATATGCATCTTGATTTTGGTCATTAGATCCTTAATCTCATTTCACCAAAATGATCTTGATGTTGTAACGATCAAATCGACTGGTCAAAAGCCTTAATCGGACCACCAGATTAAAAGTTATCATCAAATCAAGTTTTAATGGCCGAGATGCACTATCACAAATTGAGTCTAACTATATACGGTTATGAACAATTGATTCCAATTGGTTATAATTATAATCAATTTGAGATTAATGATGTGTCATAATTTGATTGGTTAGGACTACATTTTATGATAAGGTTACACACACCTAATTAATTAGATAGTTAGACATTAATTATTCAATGAGTAATTTGTGCAATTATCTTTTAATTAAGGTAAATTTGGAACCAATTAAGTTTGAAATGGGAGTGATTGGAGCCATTTAATATTATTTGGGAGCTAATTTGAGACCTATTAATGTTAATTGTGCTGAAATCATTTTCTAACAAATTACCTCTACTCACCATTTCGTCAATATCTCTTAGAATATTTTGAATTTGCGAATGAGGTTAATTTTCCTAGAAACTACACATCCGGGGCTTCAATTTGAGCACACAAAACCTCTCCCTCTTCTCCTCTCTTGAGTTCTAGTGAAGTTGAGTAGTCTTGTCATATCTTGGTCTTCCTAAGACTCAAGGTATTAAGTGAGACTCACTCTTCCTCTCCTAACTCTTCTTTTCCTCCACCCTTAGGACCTCTAACGTATGGATATTGCATGAAGGTATAATCCATTTCCCTAACTTGTTTTTTGTATTGCCATGATGAGAATTTAGGATTAAAGCATGATAGTAATTATTTAAATTCTTTTGAATATGTTTGAATATTTTTAAATGTTCTTAGTTGTTCATCACATGTTCATGCATAAACATTAGTTTTGATCTTAAATCCACATAAAAAATATAAAAAACATGTTTTTTTTTCATAATTCTTTCAAATCCTTGAATCTAGGATATCACTATACACACACATTCACTAGAATTTATTTTTCAATTCAAATGCAATGCTTAATAAATTGAATTAAGGTCATCAAATGCACACACTTTAAATTCAACATATAAATTGATTGACATATTGGATGATATGATATGAATGTTGGCCACCATAGTCTAGAAGACTGATTTCACCGGCAAGGTGGGTGCCTAACACCTTCCCACCTTGTAACATGGCCTCTGAACTTAGATCAAGGGTTAGTAGATCAAATGCTTATCCATGTAATTTTTCAATTTCTAGATTGTAACTAGGAAAAAAAGCCATGTACTTTATCTTAGATTGTATCTAGGACCAAAGCCATGTAATTTTCCTATGATTAATGTAAATTCAATTTCAAATTAATAAAATAAGGAATCTTTCAATTATGGTTTTCTTATTTTTCCAATAATTAAATAAGTGGCGACTCCATTGTAAAACCCCTAATCTAAGGGGGGGAAATATAATCAGTCGAACCTCCATTTTGAGAGGCAATAACACGACTCTACCCATTCACGTGGGTTTAGCTCAACATCCATAAAAATGGGCCAAGGGCGCGGTCTCTCACAACTTGAGTCCAAGCTACTTTAGCCATATGAACAGCCTTATTAGAGCCACTCCAAAAAAAGGAAGCGAAAAGCTTCTCAATGTCCTTAATGAGCTTAGCAGGAAAAATGAAATAGCTTGTCCAATAAACTTGAATCCCAAACAAAACATGTTGAATAAGTTAGACTCTACCAGCAAAAGATAGCTTTTTAGTTGTCCAGGAATTTATTCTAGCAGCTATCTTCTCCAAAAGCAACTTTCAATCCTTCTAAGACAGTTTCCCTGGTATGAGAGGTAATCCAAGATATTTGACAAGGAGAATCCCTTCCTTAAAAGGTAAGACATGAAGAATTTGTTGTCACTAATTTAGGGATAGCAGATATGAAAATTTCACTCTTCAAAACTAGGAATTAGAAAAACCCCAGCACCTTGACCAATCAAAAAGAGTGTGATGAAACACATTTTAATTTGAAGATAAAGAGTCTACATCATACATTCAGCCAAACAAAACAGTACTTATTTTCGGGCAAACACCACTTTTGGTCCTTATTTTTGCTACTTTTGGTCCTTAAAGTGAAAATTGGGAGAAACTTTAAGGACCAAAAGTGGTGTGCGCCCTAAATTCAGTACTGCTTTAAGAATTTGATTACTAATTTAGAAACTCTAGACTAAATAGGAAAATGAGGAAAAGTCTGATGACCAAAAGTGGTGTTTGCCAATTTTTTTTACGTTATTAAAATAAATCCTAGGATTGTCACAAGGGTCAACTTGATTGATGCAGCTCCGACACTCAATACAACACAACACATTTGATCAATCAAAACCCCTAACAAATTTCATTACTCTACCTAAAGTTACACGGTTGACAGTTACAGAAAATTTTTAAATGTTTGGACTCATCCAATACTTTGTTGAATTTAAATGTACAAAACACAGTATCAGAAGGAAACAACTGAACATAGCAGAAAAATCTTAGCAAGCATAATGAAGTGGAAAGTGTAAAAAAATATTTATATTGAATATGGATTAGATGTGACAAATCAGCATATAGAAAAAGATAACAACATCAGTCTTTAATTAATATATACAAATTCTTGCTTGCAATGTGTAATACAATCATCATTCTCAACCACAAAATCATATTCAACAAAATAAATATAGTATATTCAGGTTTGAAAATTAAAATTTATTTATAGCCACACCACAATATCTAGCATATACTAAGAATAAGTAGAATTAAGGAACGTAAATTCTGAAATTTTGAATTGAATCATGCTTTTACCTGCATTTCCTCTTTCTCTGTTTAGGCACTCTCCTTTTGGAAACTGCATCATTTGGCTTGTCGATTTAAACAAGGTTCTCTCCATTGACTCCACTGTAGGGAATTAAACCGAATTCCCAACCTGTGAGAAACAAAAAAAAAAAATAGAGAAAACACACGCCAAAGAAAAAACAATCACATGCACAAGACAATATTTACGTGGTTCGGCAATTTGCCTACGTCCACAGAGTTACAGGGATTTCACTATTATCAGGGAAGAATACAGAGTACAAGATGTGGCTACAATATTTTCTCTCACTCTAAAACACAGCAACACCACTCATAATGAAACCATTACCCCCAAAAGGCTTGTCCATGAGCGCTCCAACTTGGGCCTATCGGCCTAAGCCTCCGCTCCATGGACTAATCCTCAGTAAATCTCCCATTAAAAACCACGCAATATTATTCGGGTCAGGTCGGGTTGTCGAATCGGATCAAACAAAACTAGGCTCCACAAAACCCAACAAATCTCCCACTTGGAGACTAGTTCAATCACCTACATCAAACCGCTATCCTCCAAAACACAATCCCTCATCCCTACAACTCATCCTCTTGTCCTCAAGCTAAAAGACCAATTGAAACTACACACAGCTTCAACTTCTCAATAGTGACACCCTTAGTCAATATGTCTGCTGGGTTCTTAGATCTACAAATCTTCTCAAGTATTACCAGATTATCTTCAACAAGGTAATGGATAAAGTGGTATTTTGTTTGTATATGTTTCGACTTTGAATGAAAAGTCGAATTTTTGGCAAGAAAGATTGCACTCCGACTGTCACTGTGTAGAATGCCCATCTCCTGCGTCTTACCCAATTCATCTAAGAAACCATGTAGCCAAATCATCTCCTTTCCAGTTTCAGTTGCAGCAACATTGATGCAGCGTAAGCGTGTAGAAGCAGAATCTGTAACGCACAAATACCACAATTCTTCCACAAAACCTAAGTTCCACAAGAACACTAGGCAAGTAGGCAAAATAATAGAGAAAACCTCTCTAACAAGCTTTTATTAATCAACACATAACAACCATAATCAACCCCTCTATAAAGAGTATTTATAGGAACAGAATTTCTCCTACTCCTTTTAGGAAAAGACATAATAAACCTACGCCTACTTGAAAAAGGAAAAACAATTTAACTTGGAAAAGAAAAACAATTAAAACCCTAATTCATCTATGGAAAAAGAAAACAACATAAAATATTAAAATATTTTATTCTCCCTTAACCAATCTGCATCATTCTCTCGAGGTTGGGGAAAACTCGTCCTCGAGTTTTGTGGAATCTTCCACGATCATTTGGAACCCCGAATAATCCTCTCCATCCTATTCTTCTGCGCAAGACAAGATGAATCAATATGCTACTTATTAATCTTTTCTCACTCATAATAAATCTTGATGTACGAATTTTTATTCTTGACCTCTTTTGCCATGGCAGGATATATGAAGCAAGTACTAAAAAAAAATCCATGCACACGTCCAAAAACTTCATATTTCCTCCTCGACAAAGATTACTTAAAATCACTCGTTCACGCCTGTTGTTGACCTCTATCAATTCTTGTTCAATAAAATCCTCCCAGAAGGGATCAATAACGTTTTCCATTAATCTTTCCAAATTGAAGTAAACTGTATTACCAAAGAAATTTGAGAGAAGCTCATCAACCCCAATGAAATCATAGTGTCTAATGTGTTCAAGTTCAAGCTTTAATAGATTGAAACTTTGTTCATCAATTGAAAACTCGTCTACTACTGAACAAACTGATTGTACCAACCTATGATTGTAATCAGTAAAATCAATAACCTTTTGTCTTTGAAGGTCGAAAGTCTCATCAATGGTGTGAGTTATGGGCTCACCTTGTATGTATATGACTTTATTTTTATCGAGCTCAATCTTGTCTTCTTGACTAAAATCTTCAGGATAGTTATCATAAATTGGTGGAGAATCCCAATTTATTACACAGACTCTTTCAATGTATTCATCCTCCTTTTTGAGATCGTAGTCCTCCTCCTCAACATCAAAATACTCCTCCTCCTCCACATAACATGGATTTGGATGGCAGTTTTGAGGTTGGTTTTCAACGGCTAAGGCGGCGAGCTGCTTTAAAAGCGCATCAAACCACTCCTCTGTTCGTTGAAAGAGCGCCTCTAATTGCGCATCGTGTGCAACCTCATCGCATTCATACACGTCATCTATGGCAACAAGTCTTCCCCCACATGCTCCTCTTTGTGCCATGGTAGGAACCTAGCCTTGCTCTGATACCAACTGATGCAGCATAGGCGTGTAGAAGCAGAATCTGTAACGCACAAATACTACAATTCTTCCACAAAACCTAAATTCCACAAGAACACTAGGCTAGTAGGCAAAATAATAGAGAAAACCTCTCTAACAAGCTTTTATTAATCAACACATAACAACCATAATCAACCCCTCTATAAAGAGTATTTATAGGAATAGAATTTCTCCTACTCCTTTTAGGAAAAGATATAATAAACCTACGCCTACTTGAAAAAGGAAAAACAATTTAACTTGGAAAAGAAAAACAATTAAAACCCTAATTCATCTATGAAAAAAGAAAACAACATAAAATATTAAAATATTTTAATCTTCCTTAACGTGGAAGATTGCCACAAAACTCGAGGACGAGTTTTCCCCAACCCCGAGAGAATGATGCAGATACGTTAAAGAAGAATAAAATATTTTAATATTTTATGTTGTTTTCTTTTTTCATAGATGAATTAGGGTTTTAATTGTTTTTCTTTTTCAAGTTAAATTGTTTTTCCTTTTTCAAGTAGGCGTAGGTTTATTATGTCTTTTCCTAAAAGGAGTAGGAGAAATTCTATTCCTATAAATACTTTTTATAGAGAGGTTGACTGTTGTTATGCATTGATTAATAAAAGTTTGTTAGAGATGTTTTCTCTATTATTTTGCCTACTAGCCTAGTGTTATTGTAGAACTTAGGTTTCGTGGAAGAATTGTAGTAATTGTGTGTTACAGATTTTGCTTCTACACGCTCATGCTGCATCAAACATACTCAGCTTCTGTAGTAGACAAAGTAACAATGTTCTGTAGATTTGAAGCCCATGATATAGTTGTACCACCCAGTGTAAAAACAAACCCGGTAGTACTCTTTCTACTATCAATATCACCAGCAAAATCAGCATCTACATAACCCTTCAATTTCAAACTTGCATTTGTGAAGCAAAGACATGTATCTGATGAACCCTTCAGATATCTCAAAATCCACTTTACTACCTCCCAATGCTGCTTTCCAGGCCTACTCATGAACCTGCTCACAACTCCCACTACATGTGCAATGTCTGGCCTTGTACACACTATAGCATACATCAAGCTGCCAATAGCTGAGGCATAGGACACCTTGCTCATATGGTCCCTTTCTTCTTCTGTCTTCGGTGACTGTTCTTTGCTTAGTTTGAAATGACTACCCAAGGGTGTGCTCACTGGTTTTGCTTCATTCATGTTGAATCTGCTGAGAACTTTTTTCACATACTCTGACTGTGAAAGTTTCAATGTACCATTAGCCTTGTCTCTAATGATTCTCATACCAAGGATTTGCTTTGCAGCTTCCAAATCCTTCATTGCAAACTGTTTAGACAACTGCTTCTTCAGATTATTAATCTCCTCAATACTAGACCCTGCAATAAGCATATCATCCACATACAACAGTAATATAATGTAAGAATTGTTAAAAGACTTAACATAGCAACAATGATCAGCTTCACATCTCTTGATCCCAATTCTATGCATAAAACTGTCAAATTTCTTGTACCACTGTCTAGGAGCTTGTTTTAGGCCATAAAAACTCTTTCTTAGTTTGCAGACTAGATTCTCTTGTCCCTGAACAATGAACCCTTCTGGCTGAATCATGTTAAGGTCTTCCTCCAAGTCACCATGAAGGAATGCTGTCTTCACATCTAACTGTTCAAGATGTATGTTTTCTGCAGTCACCATTCCCAGTACCAGTCTAATTGTTGACATCTTCACAACTGGAGAAAATATCTCTGTGAAGTCAATGCCCTCCTTTTGCTGGAACTCTTTAACAACTTCTAGCCTTGTAACGTTTACTACCATCATGCTTATTCTTTATTCTGTATACCCACTTGTTATGCAATGCCTTCTTTCCTACTGGCAATTCAGTTAGTTCCCATGTCTAATTCCCCAACAAGGAATCCATCTCATCCTTCATGGCTAACTCCCACTTGCTTGAGTTATCATCTTGCAAGACTTCATCATAACACTCTAGCTCACCACCATCAGTCAACAGGAGATAATTTAGAGTAGGTGAATAACGATGTGGAGGTTTAACGTTCTTGGAAGATCTCCGGACTTCAGCTACAGGTGTACTCTGATCTACCTGTGAATTTACATTCTCCTTATCTTCTTCACCCCTTTTCTGGATAGTACTTTCAGTCAATTCATCTAAGTTGACAAACTCAGATTTCTTTTGATCTATCTCTGCAACATCTGATACTACAGTTGACCTGTCCTTGTACATAACATGTTCATTAAATATTATATTTCTACTTCTGATGATTTTCCTGTTTTGTTCATCCCAAAACCTATAGCCAAATTTCTCATCACCATAGTCAATGAAAAAACATATTTTAGACTTTGCATCAAGTTTATTACGAGCATCAGAATCAATATGAACATAAGAAACACAACCAAAAGCTTTTAAATGTGAAAACTTTACCTCTTTACCACTCCAAACCTCCTCAAGAAGTCTGAACTCCATGGGAATTGATGGTCCTTGGTTTATCAGGTAAACTGCAATGCTAACAGCGTCAGCCCAGAAAGTTTTTGGCAGTCCAGCATGCAACCTCATACTCCTAGCATGCTCATTGAGAGTTCCGTTCATGCGTTCAGCCACATCATTCTGCTGTGATGTCCCAGGAATGGTTTTCTCCATCCTAATTCCCTGTGCAGCACAATACTCACTTAACCCTCCATCTATGTACTCTCCTCTATTATCTGACCTCAAACATTTTACTTTCAAACTTGTTTCTATCTCAACCATGGTTTTCCACTTCTTAAAAGTTTCAAATATATCAGATTTATTTTTCAGAAAATAAACCCATACTTTTTTGCTTGAGTCATCAATAAAAGTGATGTAGTACCTTGAACCTCCAAGGGATGCAACCGGAGAAGGCCCCCACAAATCAGTGTGTACTAACTCCAATTTTTCAGCCTTAGGTGTCCTGCCAGTTTTTAAGAAGCTCACCTTTTTCTGCTTTCCTAAGATGCTGCTTTCACACATGTCAAAATCAATGGACTTCAATTCTGGTAGTTTTCCTTTTCACAGCAACATCTTCATCCCTTTCTCACTTATGTGACCAAGTCTGCGATGCCATAGGCTTGTATCAGTACTTGCATCAACAATTGCAATTATGTCTCTTGGACTTGAGGTCATATATAGAGTACCGGTTTTCTTTCCATGAGCCAATACCCTAGCTCCCTTTGTAACCTTCCAAGTACCACCAACAAATAGTATTGCATGCCCTTCATCATCAAGTTGTCCAACAAAAATCAGATTCCTCCTCAGGTCAGGAATATGTCGAACCTTCTCCAATAACCAAACAGATCCATTGGGCAATAATATCCGGACGTCTCCCATACCTACAACATCCAAGGCTGAACCATCAGCCAAATACACCTTACCAAAATCACCTGCAACATAATTCTGTATGATTTCTCGGTGTGGAGTGGTATGAAATGAAGCTCCTGAATCCAAAACCCAATCATCAAGTGGATTGTCTACTGCAAGAAGTAATGCATCCTGTATCTCTTCTATTACAGCATTAGCAGAATCATCTCCATTCTTCTTCTTAGGACTTTTGCATTGATTCCTAAAGTGACCTGTTTTCCCATAGTTCCAGCATTGTACTTGTTGGCCTGATCTAGATTTGCTTCTGTTCTGATTAGAATTTCTGGATTTTGATCTGCCCCGATTTGAATTTCTGTCATTACCTCTTCCTTATGGTAGAACCAGATCCTGAGGTTTCACCTGCGTCTCTTCTACGAATCTCCTCAGCCAGAATTAAATCTCGTATATCATTGTACTTCAGCTTTTCTTTTCTTGTAGAATTGCTTACAGCCATCCTCATTGGCTGGCAAAGAAACCAAAACGATTAGAGCACGAATCTCATCATCAAAATCAATTTCTACAAACGACAATTGATTTATGATAGTACTAAATTCATTCAGATGTTGTGCTACTGAAGCATTCTCTGTCATCTTCAAATTGAACAATTTCTTCATCAGATGCACCTTGTTATTTGCGGACGACTTTTCATACATATCGGACAAAGCCTTCATCAGATTTGCTATGGTTTTCTCCTTTACAACATTATGTGCAACAGACCTAGACAGAGTTAACCTGATAACTCCCAGTACCTGTCTGTCAAGAAGAGCCCATTCCTCAGCCTTCATAGCCTCAGGTTTTGTCCCCAAGAGAGGCAAATGCAATTTCCTCCCATAGAGATAATCTTCAATCTGCATCCTCCAATACGCAATTTTTGTGCCATCAAAATTTTCTATTCCAGACGACTTTCCTGCTTCCACTGCCATTGCTCCCACTTAAACCTAACCCTAGGCTCTAATACCAGTTGTAGGGAATTAAACTGAATTCCCAACTTGTGAGAAACAAAAAAAAAAAAAAAGAGAAAACACACGCCAAAGAAAAAACAATCACACGCACAAGACAATATTTACGTGGTTCGGCAATTTGCCTACGTCCACGGAGTTGCAGGGATTTCACTATTATCAGGGAAGAATACAGAGTACTAGATGTGGCTATAATATTTTCTCTCACTCTAAAACACAGCAACACCACTCACAATGAAACCATTACCCCCAAGAGGCTTGTCCATGAGTGCTCTAACTTGGGCCTATCGGTCCAAGCCTCCGTTCCATGGACTAAGCCTCAGTAAATCTCCCATTAAAAACCACGCAATATTATTCGGGTCAGGTCGGGTCATCAAATCAGATCAAACAAAACTAGGCTCCACAAAACCCAACATCCACAAATTATCAACACCAAGAAATAAGTGTGGCACACCACAAATCCCCAAATCCTTAACTTGTTGGCTCTCAAGGTCGTATGAAGAGAGTTCAGAAAAAAATGGTTTTACTTGTCTTTCCACTAATATATGACCATTCTTCTAGAGACCTACCATCCTTCTAATTCCTTCGTTGTGATCAATAGTGAATTGTTTAGTCCAAGAATCAAAAGTGCCATAGCTTTTCATCCCCCACACGGAGCACTTAATTGTTCGTAAAATCACAACATACTAGAGAAAGTGATCCCCTGATTACTAAAGTATCAATCTCAAGATTAGCTCTGAATTCATCATTTGGCAAGGATATAACGCGAAAAACCTCATCATGCAAATCAAATGACAAAACTAATGAATGACCATCATTGGCAAAATCATTCGCCACAACTCCATTTAAAGAAGGAGCTGGTTTCAACCAATATTTAAAACTAATCCCAGTTGGAAACAAGGCGCCTTGGTCTTCCTCTTCAGTTCTACATGGAAGTGCAATCATTACCACCTTGATCCTTAGATCAAACCTGAAAACTGAACGATTCCACATTTTGAAATTAATTAAATGAGTAATTATCATCGTCATTGTCAACGTGAATTAATTTTGTACATTAAATAAATGCGGAAACTGAACGATTCCGCGTTTGTTTTTGCTGTTTCTGCATTTTGGGTCTTAATTAATATTTTTAGGTTAGAAATCGAGTCTCTAAGACTCGATTTCCAGGAAGACACCATGTGGAAAAAAATACCACATCAGACGTGATCAACCCATGAAAATCAAGTCCCAAAAACTCGATTTATAGGCCCTAAATCGAGTCTCTTAGACTCGAGATACTAGTAAAAAATATAGTTTGAAAATTTGACTACTAACTATATAGTTGGAAAGTTATGTCTAGTTTCCCATTTTCGCCAATTGCTAACATTTACATCAGTTTCCTTCTAATTTCTATATAACATACCATAAACATAGATCTAAATTTCTCCCTACAGCAAACCGAACCATTTAATAATCAAATAACACTATCCTATATTTGTCTGATCTACAGAAAAAAAAAATGGGGGGTCTCAATTACAATTCTATTCTATACTCATAATTCTATTCCAAAGTCCTCCCTGCAAAACCCGGACACCACTTATGGTCCTTAAGTTTTCTCCCATTTTTCAGTTTTGACCTTAGAGTTTCAAAATAGTTAAAATTTGTAGAATAATCCAATTTGGTCATTAAAGTTTCCCCCATTACTCCATTTTCTTCCTTTTTATATCCTTGTATTTTCCCAACATTAGAATAGAGCACTATACAACAAATTCAAGTTCAGAAAAGTGGACAATCTTATCCTCATTGTTTATTCACTTGAGTAAGGTTTTTGCATGCTAATTGGCATGGGAATCATTCACTAGAAGAGTTGCACCCTGATTTATATGCCTATTCAGTGAACGAGGATGTTCAATTAATTCAATCATGGATGGTCGATTAGATGGGGTGTAATGGAGCTGGAATGTGAGATTTATTAAAAGGTAAATTGGAGTCAATGAATTTTCTTTTAGATCTTCTCTACTCATATATCCTCAAGAGGTTAGTAACCGATAGGATGAGATGAAAATTCAAGAGGAGTGGTCATTTTGATGTTCGTTCTTAGAATGAGGTTATTTGGGGTAAAAGAGAAGAGTCTTTAATGTGTTAAGGCTCGAAGAAGGACCTTATTTTTCATTTGTAAAGTAGTATGGGAGGTGTTCCATGCATGCACCTATATAAATGGTGAGACTGTGGACCATTTGTTGATCCATTTCATATATTTTATAGAATGTAGTCTTTAGAGCCTTTTGAGACACTACAAAAAAGATTGCTATTTGCGACGAAACTTTTTTGACGATTACAAAAAGCCATCGTAAAAACTAGCTTTTTCGACGGCAAGTCTCTTCCATCGACAATGACTCATCAAATATCAACACATTTGTGACGGCAAAATGAGTCTGTCAAAAATGCTTATTATTTTTGTCGAAAATGTGATTTTTTTTTGAGGGAAATGTTCCCGCCTTACTTTTTACGATGGCATAAAAATGTTCATCGCTAGTAAGATATTATTTATGACAACTAAAGAAAAATTGTCGGAACTATTAACACTTGTGACAGCTTTGGTACATCGAAAATATAAAATATATATTTTTTATGGTGTTAGTATTTGCGACAAACAATCTTCCATCGTAAATATAAAAGAGGGTATTATTTACAACGACAGAAGAAATACCGTCGGCACTATTAACACTTGTGACGGCCTTTGTGACAAACATGATTCCATCATAAATATAAAAAAGGGTATTAGCGATAGACATGAAGCCATCGAAATTGGTAAAATATTTTGGAGGGAAAATTCCCCCCTTAATTTTCACATTTATGACAACATTTATCCATCGCAATTAATTTTTTTTTTTCTAATTGAGTTTGTATTTGCGACAAACATGCTAACTGTCGTAAATAGTTAATTTGCTTTAAAAGAAAGAATGTATACTTTAAAATTTGGTAGCAAAATTTTATTTTTCTTTACCGCCACTCCCTCCCTCCTACCCCCACCCCTCTCAAAATTTAGAATTTGGCAGTAAAAAATTTAAAATTCAGATCATCCAAAAAAAAAAAAAATTTATACTTTAAAATTTTATAATTGACCCTTATAAATTTGTCGAAAAAAATTCAAAAAATAAAATAAAGTTGGTACAACAATGTGAATGATCCCATCTTCTCAACCCAAAGAAAAAAAAAAGGATAAAAAACCCAAAAATATAGGAAATTCATATCAGGTAAACATATCCCTAATTACAAAACAAAACAAAAAAAAGCCCAAATCTATCTTCCTCAACAAATCCTTAATTCCTAGTACAAAAACCAAAAAATAGAAAAATAAAAAAAATAAAAAACACAACGCTGTCTTACAGTTACTCTCTTATGCCATCAGTATCTTTGCTTATCTCTACACCATCGTTCTCCATACTTGCTAGAATCCAATTACCACAAAAAATTTATTTTTTGTGTGGGTTAAAGATATGCCCTTACTAATACTAAATTATTTGCGAGGGCTACGATTGACCTTCACAAAAAATCATTAATATATTAATTTTTTTTGGAGATGAAAGTTATTCTAAAATTCAAAGAAAAATAAAAAGAAATGCATAAATGCATAATTGTTTAAATTCAAGTTTTTGTAGTTTAAAATAATGCATAAAAGATAAGTTTACAAATTAAATGGTAAATTACATCTGATTGGTATGAAAATTGGCATTCATGTTAAAAACATATAGAGCATATAATCCAATGGTTGGATTTTCAAAATATGAATTCAAAAATAAGTTATTGGGTGGTGTAACATTTGTTAGAATTACGTTAGGTGTAATTTGAACCTAAACCTATATTTCTTAATTCGATGTGAATTTTAACAAATCTTCTGCTAGATCACATTATCTTTGTATATTTTTCATGCTTACAAAATTTCAAGGTGATTAAAGATCAATAGTCATGTCATCAATCAATTGTCTAGATTCAAGTTTTAGTAGTTTAAAATAATGCATAAAAGATGAGTTTATAGATCAAATGGTAAATTACATCCAATTGGCAGGAAAATTGGCATGCATGTTAAGACCATATAGAAAATGTAATCCAACGGTTGGATTTTCAAAATATGAATTCAGTAATAAGTTATTGGGTGGTGTAACATTTTTTAGAGTTATGTTAGGTGTAACTCAAACTCAACCCTATATTTCTTAATTAGATGCGAATTTAGACAAATCTACCGTTAAAATACATTATTTTCATATATTTTTCATGCTTACAAAATTTCAAGGTGATCAAAGATTAATAGTCATGTCATCGTTCAATTGTCTCGATTCAAGTTTAAATAGTTTAAAATAATACATAAAATATGAGTTCATAGATCAAATGGTAAATTACATCCGATTGGGATGAAAATTAGCATGCATGTTAAAAATATATAGAACATGTAATCCAATGGTTGGATTTTCAAAATATTAATTCAATAATAAGTTATTGGGTGATGTAACATTTTTTAGAGTTACAACACATGTAACTTGAACCCAACTCTATATTTCTTAATTCGATGTGAATTTTGACAAATCTACTGTTAGATTACATTATTTTCACATATTTTTCATTTTTATAAATTTTCAAGGTGATCAATTATTAATTGTCACATCATTAATCAATTGTTTAAATTCAATTTTTTATAGTTTAAAATAATGCATAAAAGATAAGTTTATAGATCAAATGGTAAATTACATCCGATTGGCAGGAAAATTGTCATGCATGTTAAGACCATATATAACATGCAATCTAACGGTTGGATTTTCGAAATATGAATTCACTAATAAGTTATTGGGTGGTGTAACATTTTTTAGAGTTATGTCAGATGTAATTCGAACCCAACCCTATATTTCTTAATTCGATGTGAATTTAGACAAACTACCGTTAGATTACATTATCTTCATATATTTTTCATGCTTATAAATTTTCAAGGTGATCAAAGATTAATAGCCATGCCATCAATCAATTGTCTAGATTTAAGTTTTAGTAGTTTAAAATAATGCATAAAAGATGAGTTCATAGATCAAATGGTAAATTACATCTGATTGGCATGAAAATTGATATGCATGTTAAGAACATATAGAAAATATAATCCAATGGTTGGATTTTAAAAATATTAATTCAATAATAAGTTATTAGGTGATGTAACATTTTTTAGAGTTACAACATGTGTAACTTGAACCCAACTCTATATTTCTTAATTCAATGTGAATTTTGACAAATCTACCGTTAGATTACATTATTTTCATATATTTTTCATGCTTACAAAATTTCAAGGTGATCAAAGATTAATAACCATGTAATCAATCAATTGTCTAGATTCAAATTTTAGTAGTTTAAAATAATGCATAAAGGATGAGTTCCTGGATCAAATGGTAAATTAAATCCGATTGGTATGAAAATTGGCATGCATATTAAGAACATATAGAACATGTAATCCAATTGTTGGATTTTCAAAATATTAATTCAATTATAAGTTATTAGGTGATATAATATTTTTTAGAGTTACAACACGTATAACTTGAACCCAACTCTATATTTTTTAATTCGATGTGAATTTTGACAAATCTACCGTTAGATTGCATTATCTTAATATATTTTTCATGCTTATTAAATTTCAAGGTGATCAATTATTAATTGTCATGTCAACAATCAATTTTCTAGATTCAAGTTTAAGTAGTTTAAAATAATGCATAAAAGATGAGTTCATAGATCAAATGGTAAATTACATCCAATTGGCATGAAAATTAGCATGCATATTAAGAAAATATAGAACATGTAATCCAATGGTTGGATTTTCAAAATATTAATTCAATTATAAGTTATTGGGTGATGTAACATTTTTTAGAGTTACAACACGTGTAACTTGAACCCAGCTCTATATTTCTTAATTAGATGTGAATTTAGACAAATCTACCATTAGATTACATTATCTTCATATATTTTTCTTGCTTACAAAATTTCAAGGTAATCAAAGATTAATAGCCATGTTATCAATCAATTGTCTAGATTCAAGTTTTAGTAGTTTAAAATAATGCATAAAAGATGAGTTCATAGATCAAATGGTAAATTACATCTGATTGTCATAAAAATTAGCATGCATGTTAAGAACATATAGAACATGTAATCCAATGGTTAAATTTTCAAAATATTAATTCAATAATAAGTTATTGGTTGATATAACATTTTTTAGAGTTACAACACATGTAAGTTGAACCTAACTCTATATTTCTTAATTCGATGTGAATTTTGACAAATCTACTGTTAGATTACATTATTTTCACATATTTTTCATTTTTATAAATTTTCAAGGTGATCAATTATTAATTGTCATGTCATTAATCAATTGTTTAAATTCAATTTTTTATAGTTTAAAATAATGCATAAAAGATAATTTTATAGATCAAATGGTAAGTTACATCCGATTGGCATGAAAATTGGCATGCATATTAAGACCATATATAACATGCAATCTAACGGTTGGATTTTTAAAATATGAATTCACTAATAAGTTATTGGGTGGTGTAACATTTTTTAGAGTTCTGTCAGGTGTAACTCGAACCCAAACCCTATATTTCTTAATTCGATGTGAATTTAGACAAATCTACTGTTAGATTACATTATCTTCATATATTTTTCATGCTTACAAATTTTCAAGGTGATCAAAGATTAATAGCCATGTCATCAATCAATTGTCTAGATTCAAGTTTTAGTAGTTTAAAATAATGCATAAAAGATGAGTTCATAGATCAAATGGTAAATTACATCCAATTGGCATGAAAATTGGCATGCATGTTAAGAACATATAATCCAATGGTTGGATTTTTAAAATATTAATTCAATAATAAGTTATTAGGTAATGTAACATTTTTTAGAGTTACAACATGTGTAACTTGAACCCAACTCTATATTTCTTAGTTCAATATGAATTTTGACAAATCTACCATTAGATTACATTTTTTTCATATATTTTTCATGCTTACAAAATTTCAAGGTGATCAAAGATTAATAGCAATGTCATCAATCAATTGTCTAGATTCAAGTTTTAGTAGTTTAAAATAGTGCATAAAGGATGAGTTCATAGATCAAATGGTAAATTAAATCTGATTGGCATGAAAGTTGGCATACATGTTAAGAACATATAGAACATATAATCCAATGGTTGGATTTTCAAAATATTAATTCAATTATAAGTTATTGGGTGTTGTAACATTTTTTAGAGTTACAACACGTGTAACTTGAACCCAACTCTATATTTCTTAATTCGATGTGAATTTTGACAAATCTACCGTTAGATTGCATTATTTTCATATATTTTTCATGCTTATAAAATTTCAAGGTGATCAATTATTAATTGTCATGTCAACAATTAAAATTTAATTAAAATTTTTTTGAGAAAACTTTAATTAAAATTTTAAATCAGTAAATTTTATTTATAAAATAAGATAATTTTGGAAAATTGAGAGCAAGTTAGTATACAACATTTTTAATATTAATTAAAAAAAATTTGGTTAATGAGATTTCAAGTGAAAAATGTTTTTTTCCTTGGGAGGTTTTGCCAAATAAAATACACAATTTTTTTTTTTTTTTTTAAATATTGAGGTTATATTTTCTTACAAAAAAATCCACCTACACAATATTGAGGTTATATTTCACTGACTTTTGAAACTTCCTATTTGAGATGGAATAAAATTGCAACATAGGTTAAAATTTTCTTTACCGCCACCCCCTCCCTCCTACTCCTACCCTTCTCAAAATTTAGAATTTGGCAGCTAAAAATTTAAAATTCAAATCATCCAAAAAAAAATAATAATTTATACTTTAAAATTTTATAATTGACCCTTATAAATTTGTTGAAAAAAATTCAAAAAAAAAAAAAGTTGGTACAACAATGTTAACAAACCCATCTTCTCAACAAAAAATAAAATTTTAAAAAACCCAAAAATATAGGAAATTCCTTTCAGGTAAACATATCCCTAATTACAAAACAAAACAAAAAAAAGCCCAAATCTGTCTTCCTCAACAAATCCCTAATTCCCAATGCAAAAACCAAAAAATAGAAACATTAAAAAAAAAAAAAAAAAAAAAAAAAAACAAAAAACAAAAACACAACTCTGTCTTATTACTCTCTTGCGCCGTCAGTATCTTTGCTTGTCTCTACACCATCGTTCTCCATACTTGCCAGAATCCAATCATCTTGCTAAGCCACTGGTATCACTTACTCTATCTCACTCTCTTTGTCTGCACTTTAGTTTTTTGTACAGTTTTAAGTTATACTGCACGATTTGGTTAAATGAATCCACTGAATAGACATATAGTGATAGTGGATGGTTGGGTGTTGAGCCAAAAAGCTAATGAATGAATGGTTGAAAATTTTTTTTGATTAAAAAAATATATTTGAATGAATGGTTGGTGTTTGTTGTGGATATATAATAATATAATATAATATTAGTGTATCGTTGAATGTTTCTTTGTCTGTAAAACTGCAAGGAGACTAGAATCCTATTGAACACTTTTCAATAATATGTATTTGTTGAAGTTGTGACAATAGTATAATAATAATAGTATTTGTCTTGTAGTATATAATAATATAAGTGTACCGTAAAAAGTAACTTTAGCATTTTTATTTTTTTTTGCTAAACTTTAGCAATTTGTTGAAGTTGTTCATTTTATTTGTATATAATTATTTAATTAAATTAGTGGATCTCTAAAATTTGATTAAGCTTTTCATGTTAGTTAGTTAGTTTACAATATATTCAAATGTGGTGTTGTTAAGTTAGTTTTTTAGTTTTTAACTTTTATAACAAGTTTATCTATCACAAATTTTTTTTATCTTTATATTGATATTTCTAATATGGTCCTGGGTTTTAATTATATTTTTATTGACTAAATAATTACAACTTATCAAAGATGTGGCTTTCTTTTTAACTACGTTACAGGTGAATGGCAAAGAAAAGTAAGAAGCGAGCTATAAAACAAGCGAGAGATAAAGGTGATAGTGGTAGTCAATCACAAGTTGTACCTTCATCATCTGAGTCTCCAACTAATGAAGCACTTGTTTCTTCTAATAGTGTGATTAATGGGGGCAGCGAAGGTAATACTTAATATTTTCCTAAAGTTTATATCCTAATATACCAATTTTATGCTTAAAGCTTATTTATTTATTTTTACTTATTCCATTATTGGTAGGATCTACTGTACAAAAGAAAAGAGGTCGGGGAAAGGCTAAGGGTGTTTATCTAGGTCATAACCACAAGTGTGAGATACATGACAAGTCTTTTTTCCCTATTTTTTGGTTACTTTAATCATTTTATTTTTTAGTGCTTACATTTCATTTATATGTAATATTTTACATGCTTTGTGTTTCTTTCATATTATTAGATTCATAGAAAAGAAAATACCACAAGAGATTACTATTAAGTTCCACCAAAACATTACTGGGCCATGGACAACTTTTTCAAAATACCCTAAAGAACAACTGAATATGCTTTATGAGTTATACAAAGAAGCACAATTTGAGACAGATGACTTAGTTCTTGAGTGGGAGGTATTTGATGAGCATGTCAAACGAAGCTATCCTGATTGGATGTGGCACCTTAGAGAAGAATGTGTAACAAATAAAATTCCTCAAGATGAATGGTACAAGCATCCCCCAGATGATGTAACTCCAACTATTTGGAAAGAGACGTGCAACAAATGGAATAATCGCAAGTGGAAGGTGATTATAAAATGAACTTTATTAATATTTTTTTTAATATATTTTTTTCTAAAATCTTTCTTAGAAGCAAATGTTTAATAATTAACTCATTTAGTGTATTTTTTTTCATGTAACTAGGAAAAGAGTGATAGAAACAAAAGAAATCGCAGAAGGAGATCAAAATATTACAGACCAATGCTGGAGAAGGAAATCAAAATGTGGATGGAAACACAAAAGATGACTCTGAGGAGGAAGATGACTAAGATGGCTCTCAGAAGGAGAATACTGACTCAGATGATGATTGATCTTCCAATATTTATGCTTTCAAGTTTGGTGAAGGATATTATAGCTTTCATGTAGATGTTTTAATTAATATTTTTTATTCTATTTTATAGACGTTTTAATATTTTTTTTATTGCATTATGCACTTTCTAGATTTGGACAATTATGGATTTGTGCTTGTTATTTGAATTGAAAAACTTTTGGGAGATTTATGTTTCCTCGCAATTAAAATATTAGAAATGATTTCTCTTTTGTTATTGACAGAGTTATTTTGTTGCAAATAATGTATTACTGATGTGGTGAATAGGTTTCAATAACGGTCAAAGTCCATTGAAAAAGGTAAATGGTCACATTGATAATGTATTGTTGACGAAAAACCAATTATTTTACGATGGCTTTTAGTCGTTGAAAAACTACATTAACGACGACTATAGTTCATCACAAAAGTTATTTTCGACGACAAATCAAGTACTTATGACGGCTTTTATTCGTCAAAACAAGGACATTAACAACGGCCTTAGTTTGTCGTAGAAAGTATTTGGTCGTTTCACTTCCTCGTATGAAGTTACATTGTCGATGACAAATCAAGTAATTACGACCGCTTTTATTCGTCAAAAAAAGGTATTAACAACGGCCTTAGTTCGTCGTAGAAAGTATTTGGTCATACGACTTCCTCATATAAAGTTGTATTGTCGATGACAAATGAAATTACTACGACGGCATTTTGTCGTTGAAACTATGCATTAACGATGGCCGAAGGTCGTCACAAAAGGTATTTGGTCGTCCAACTTCCTCATATGAAGTTGAATCTACGACAACAATTATCAAGTACTTATGACAGAGTTGTGCTGTCGAAAATGAGTGTTAGCAACGGTCTCGTCGGTAATATAGTATTACCGACAAGGCTTTTTCCGAAGGCCGTAGACGGCCATTTACCGTCGGCAATACTAATCTACGACGGCTTTTTGTGTTGTTGCGACAAACTCTGGCCATTGCTAATAGCAATCTTTTTTGTAGTGGATCCGATGGCTATTGCTAGGGAAGGTAGATTGGAGGAATTAGTTCGAAAAACATCACTCAAATATTTGGAATTTTGACTCGTTATATCTTATGTGGTTATCATCAGAAATAGTTATATATATATATATATATTTGATAAATAACGGAATTGTATTAATCAAAAGTCCAGGTACACTGGGGGTGTGCATAGATAACAGTACATCAAACACAAATTACAAAGATCAAACATTTCTAAAAAAATTAGAACAAGGAAAAGATTAAAGGAAGAACTCCAAATACACCATAGGACACAATGTGGGGTATCCCTCCATAAATCAATGCGCCAATGCCCACCGAAGGAACCTTGCCAACTCGAAAATAAATCATAGACACTATGCGACATAACCCATAGAAGACCAAATAGAGCCCACACCATAGACCCCAATTCATAAGCATTAGGACAATGAAGAAGAAGATGATTCATCAATTCCCTATTCTTTTTATACATATAGGGGCGGAGCTAGGATTTTTTGTTTAGGGGGCCAAATTTTGGTACTAATATATTAGTTTGGAGTCAAGATAACTCATCACACACATGCATAAATGCGCATACACAAATATAAACATTAATATTTTGATACTAGAGTAGGTCGTAATTTATAAATATATTGTATATAAAATTAACAACTTTCACATGTATATTCGCAATATAATTTTTTAAGGGAACGTTTCATTTGTTAAACTCTAACGAGTATACAAAAGCTGTCTAGTTTGATATTAAACATGTACGAAAAACCAAATTAGAGAAAACAAAAATCATCTTGTCTTTATAACTACTAGACCAATTGACAAATTCTATTGGTTTTTCAGAGCATCGTTGGACAAAATGGGCATTTGCCCTTTTCGCCAAAACTTTCTAGCAAAATACCCCATGTCTGAAACTATTTAGGGAAATGCACTTATTTTGAAACTTGATTTTTTAAAAATCGAGTTTCATTTTAAAACTCGATTTTGGACAATCGAGTTATAGCGAACTGAAAATTCAAAAAAAAAAAAAAAAAAAAAGAATCTAGAACTTGAGTTCATGGCACTCGAGTTCCTTGAAAAAATTCAAGTGGAACTCGAGTTCCATGAACTCGAGTACTTTGAATGGAACTCGAGTTCCCCAAAAAAAAAAAAAAAAAAAAAAATTCTAAGTCCACATTCACTATAACTCGATTTTCCAAAAATCGAGTTTTACATTTGAAACTTGATTTTTAGAAAATCGAGTTTCAAAACAGGGGCATATCCCTAAATAGTTTCAGATATGAGACATTTTGTTGGAAAGTTTGTGAGAAATGGGTAAAAGCCCATTTTGGCCGAGCATCGTTAAATGAACTCAAACATTTGGGAGGCCAACTTATATTTTTGTAGCAAAATATTTAAAGTTTTTAATACTTATACATAATATAAAATCATTTTCTTTTTTTTTAAATTTTGGGAGGGCCATGGCCCCCCCAAGCCTTGCATTTCCATTTAGATTTTATAGAATCACTTCATTCATGTGCAATTCTTTTGGGGTTCTTTGTTTATCATCTTGACCACGAAGTAATCTTGTCGTCTAACAAAATATCTTTGTTTATAAAAAAAATTAAAATTATTCTAAACTTAGAAAGTGTACTTTACATTTTTGTCTAAAATGATCTTTTCCCAAGGATTTTTATTCAAAATTACATTAATTTTCAAACAATTTTGTTAGTTAGTACGTTTTCAAAACTATTTAGAAAACTAATATCTCGAGTGTAACATACTTGATTTTGAGAGTGATAAATCGAGTTTGCAGAACTCGATTTCATTTAAAATGAAATCGAGTTTGTAAGGCTCGATTTCTCATCCATGAAGAACAGAAACTCCGCCTAGAAACTCAACGCATGAAGAAACCCAAAACCCATAGGAAAACCCAAACCAACAAAGACACCCGCAGAAAACCCAAACCACGAAGATAGAAAAAACAAACCCTCAACAGTGAAGGCGGCGGCGATTGAACCCAGGCGGCAAAGGCATGCGATAGTGACGGGGTATGATATTTCTCTCTGTATTTTTGGGTGGGTTTCTTGATGTTTCTCTCTCTAGGTTTTTGGGTTTCATTGGGTTTGTTGAGTGATCTGAGTGAAGGAGATTCTTGAGTGAGGAAGAGACAGAGTGAAGAAGGCAAGATTGTGAAATTGAGTCTATAAGGCTCGATTTCAATTGAAATGAAATCGAGTTCAATGGACTAGATTCTAGCACTCCAAAATCGAGTCTATTGCACTCGAAATGTTAGTTCCCTCAATAGTTTCAGTGTTATTTTCCAAAAAAAAACCACCTTGTAGGCACTACAAGTTCTTAAGTAAATAATAATATCCTTATTTTTCTTTTCTTTTCTTTTTCAATTTCAATAAAAATCAAAATTTTATATCATCAAAAAATAAATAAATAAAAATCTTATCAAATTAGTTGAAATTTAAAAGGCCTTTTGTCAAAAACAAACTTGAGGCAAAATACATTTTAGTGAATATGAGATTTGATCGGAGATGCAAAATTTAATGGCCACGTAACTTAACTAGTAAAATGGACAAAATATTAATATTAAAAATGATTTCAAACATTAGGGCTAATGTACAAAATTGTAAACTTTAGACATCAATGGGGAGGTTAAATTTCAAAATCAATTAGAGGAATGCATGGGTGTAACCAATGGAGGAGGATTAAGGTAGATTGGGATAACTTTATTCACTTAGGTAAGGTTTTTGCATGATAATTGGCACAAGACTCATTCTCTAGATGAGTTGAACCCTACTTTATATGTCTATTTAGTGAATAAGGATGTTTCAATTAATTCAATCGTGGATGGTCCATTGAATGGGGTGCAATGGAGTTGGAACGTGAGATTTATTAAAGGTTTTCATGTTTAGAAATTGGTGTCAATGAATTTTCTTTCAAATCTTCTGTACTCAAATATCCCCAAGAGGTTAGCGACCAATAGGATGAAATGAAATTTCAAGGGGAGTGGTCATTTTGATGTTCGTTTTTAGTATGAGATCATTCGGGGTAAAATAGAAGAGTCTTTAGTGTGTTAAAGCCCAAGGGCTCATTTTTCATTTGGAAAGTAGTATGGGAGGTATTGTATGCATGCACCTATATAAATGGTGAGACTATAGACCAATTGTTGATCCATTTAATATGTTTTATAGAAGGTAGTCTTTAGAGCCTTTTGAGATCCAATGGCTATTACTAGGGAAGGTAGATTGGAGGAATTAGCTTGAAAAACATCCCTCAAATATTTGGAATATTGACTCGTTAAGTTCGAATATATATATATATATATCTCTTATGTTAAGTTGGAATCATTGATGATTTGAACTAAGTTTCATTAGTCTCATGTGTGGGGTCCTACTAGTTGCATTTTTAGATTTTCTAGAATCACTTCATTCATGTGCAATTCTTTTGGGTTCTTTGTTTATCATCTTGAACACGAAGTAATCTTGTCTACTAATAAAATATCTTAGTTTATAAAAAAAATTTAAAATTATTCTCAATAGGAAGTGTACTTTACATTTTCCAAACAAAGAAGGCTTGACAAAGAGCCATAGCCCCCACCCCCCCCCCCCCCCCCCCCCAAAAAAAAAAAATTCTAGGCAAAAAGAAAAAAACTACTGCCACATTACGCGACTGCATCCTTCAGTCCTTCTACGTATTGTTGTTATCTGCAACACAAATGACAATCATAAAAAATATTAATCTTCAATTTATGAAATCATTAGCTAAAATAAATTTTCTCCTATTAGCAACCATACTCCAAAATCACCTACTAATAACAATCACATTACCAATACAATAATAATAGACACAAGAATTGTGTCACATAACAGACCATATAAACTAAACTACAATGAACTATTAACCAAGTGCTGTCCAAGGATTGTCAATTCTGCGGTACAAAGAATCCAACCAACTATGAATTCCAATATTTGTATTTACAGTCTTTGTTTTTTTTATTAGGTAGTGATAATAAAGATAATCAACAAATAAAGATATATAAAGCACCAAAACCAAATCAATAATCAATAAACAGTAAAGGCAAATTTCCTTGAATTATCAACCATACTAGAAAATAATCCTGAAATTCATTTCTTTCCCCTGATTATCCATGAAACAAACATAGCCAAAGTACAATGATTATATATATATATATATATATATATTCCACTCCCTCCCTAACCCCTTTCAGCCCCAAGTCACCCTCCTTTGTTGGCAAACAAACTTGAGTCCAAACTACTTTAGCTATATGAACAGCCTGATCAGATTGAAAAGCTTCTCAATGTCTTTAATGAGCTTAGCTGGAAAAATGAAATAGCTTGTCCAATAAACTTGAATCCCAAACAAAACATATTGAATAAGTTGGACTATACCGGCAAAAGTTAGGTTTTTAGTTGCCCAAGAATTTATTCTAGCAGCTATCTTCTCCAAAACCAACTTTCGATCCATATAAGACAGTTCCCTGGTATGAGAGGTAATCCAAGATATTTGACAGGAAGAATCCCTTCCTTAAAAGGTAAGACATGAAGAATTTGTTGTTTTGTATCACTAATTTTGGTATAGCAGAGAACAAAATTTCACTCTTCAAAGCCAGGAACTCAAGGACAGATGAACAAATAGAAAAACCCCAACACTTTGATCAATCAAAAAGAGTGTGATGAAACACATTTTAATTTGAAGATAAAGAGTCTACGTCATACATTTAGCCGTGGATAGTCGATTAAATGGGGTGCAATGAAGTTGGAATGTGAGATTTACTAAAAGGTTTTCATGTTTAGAAATTGGTGTCAATTAATTTTCTTTTAGATCTTTTCTACTCAAATATCCCCAAGAGGTTAGCTACTGATAGGATGAGATGAAAATTTAAGGGGATTGATAATTTTGATGTTTTTTCTTAGTATGAGGTTATTTGGGGTAAAATAGAAGTCTTTAGTGCTTCAATGCCCAAAGGGGGCCTCATTTTTCATTTAGAAAGTAGTATGTAAGGTGATGTATGCACCTATATAAACGGTGAGACCATGTACCATTTGCTGATCCATTTCATATGTTTTATAAAGGGTAGTCTTTAGAGCCTTTTGGGATCTGATGGCTGTTACCAAGGAATGTAGATTTGAGGAATTAGTTTGAAAAACACCCCTCATTCCTGCACAGCACATATTGTTTCTATTATGGAACTCACATAATGAGAGAGACTGCATCACATCAGTTCTAACTAACCTGGGGTAGAAGGGTACCATGAAAGGAAAGAGAGAAAATCATTGCACCTATCCAAGAAAACCATGAGAGGGTCATGCCAGGCTTTTGAGGCAGGATTGTTATTTTGTTGGAGTCATTGGCATGGAAACCATAGTTCAGATATTTGGAATTTGATTCTAGGCTGTTTAATGTGGACTGTATGGACGAAATGAAATCGTTGCTCCTTTGGGGACATTGAGAAGCCATTGGTTGAGTTAAAAGATTTGTGCCACCATAGTCTTTTTGATTGGTCATGGTGCTAGGGTTTTATGGATTTTTCCTCTTTTATAGAGTTTATTTTTTCTCATAGAATAGCCTCTTGATTTCTTTTCTCTTTGCTTTCTGTTTTTGCTTTTCTGTGTTCATCATCATTAACACCATGTATTTTCCTTTCTTTTCTTTTTTTTCTTAAATAATATTATTCTTATTACCTATCAAAAAAAAGGAAACATAACAAAAGTTCTCTAACATAGTTCAAGGAAGAAGAAAAATATAATCTATAAGATATGTATTATGTCTCCATCATATCAGTTCTCTAACATGGTTCAAGGAAACAAAAAAATATAATCTATAAGATACATACTACATCTCAATCATATCAATAGATTTTTATTTTTTATAAGTAAAAAAAAAAAATGTATTCTTGTGTTTGACTAGTTTACGTGTTAGCTGTCCTACCCTTAGTAGCACCTGCGGGTTTTGATGTACTCACACAATTATTGGGGCAATTTATCAAGCATGTTAAGCATGAACAAAGAAGTAGAGACTCTGGCCATTTCCAGCAAATTAAACACAATCAAAGAATCAGAAAATTAAGAGAGAGAGGACTACCTTTTGCCGAAAAGCTGATTTTGCTGAGAAAACAATTTCCGAGCACCAGCGAAGGCAGATGTGGCATCCAACTGACTGCTTGAAAAAAAAAAATCAGTCTAGGAATGAGTAAGGCTGAGGAGAATTGGGTTAAGTACTATTTACCCTTGGTTGGTTAGAGGGTTAAGTTTACCTGGTTTAAGTTATCCGGGTTAGGTTATCTGGGTTGGGTTAAGTTTAGTACTTTCTTTTCTTTATTTTTTTGATAGGTAAGAAAAAATATTATTAAAGCCGGAAAAGCATGAAAAATATAGAAGGTTCACGATAGTGAACAAAGAGGAAAGCGAAGTAAAAGTAAACGAATTGTCACTAAACTATTCTGAGAGACAAAAGAAAATCCATAAGTGTAGAACAATCCGAGAGACCACAACACTGAGACCAACCAAAAAGGGTCTGATGACATAAATCTAACAACTGTACCAAAGATTTTCCAGTATCCTCAAAAGAATGCCAAGTTTGTTCAGTCCAAATAGTCCACATTAATTGAGGTAGTGATAGAATTGGGGTATTTGCACATTTATGAAACATAAAGGAAGAAATTCCAATTCCTCTAGAAAGTTGAATGAAAGAGTCCAACAGCTTTGGTTCTTTTTGAGGTTGTGATTACCTTCTTTTATTAAGTCCAATTGCCTAAAGAAACCTAAGCTGTGATTACTTACACTTACATCATTTTCCTTCTAATTTCTATATAATATACCATAAACATAGATATAATTTTATCCCTACAGCAAACCAGGCCATTTAATGATCAAATAATACTATACCATATTTGTTTGATCAGTAAAATAAAACTTCTATAGAAAAAAAAAGGGTCCCAAATACAATCTTATTCTATACTCATAATTCAATTCCAAAGTCCTCTCTGCAAAACCCTAATCAATTTTCCATAGAAAAGCCAGAAAAATTACTGGAGAAGTAACACAAGGTCCAATTTACCCTCCTTGCCCCCATTAATGTCAAAATCTTTCCACATCAACTAACAACCAAAGTGAATCAATAGACTGCAGTCTACTTCATATAATTCAGCTAAACAAAAAAAATACTTATTTTTTGGGCAAACACCACTTATGGTCCTTAGTTTCTCCCATTTTTCAGTTTTGACCTTAGAGTTTCAAAATAGTTAAAAATTTGTAAAATAATCCAAATTGTATTTTCCCAACAGCAGAATAGAGAACTATACAACAAATTTAAGTTCAGAAAAGTGGACAATCTAATCCTCTTTTTTTGTTCCATGTCAATACCATGAAGCAATTATAAGCCATCTTGGTAGTCACATGGCACTTGTAATCCACCTAGATTACCAATGTACAATTTCTAAACCATTTAGACCCTTTTTTTTTTTAATCATAAATATGCCCAATCACATGAAATGTCAATGTCCAGATTAGCATGTAGACCAAATTATATCATTCTAAAAATTTAAGGATTCCATTACTACTTTAGAAACCCTAGCTAAATAGGAAAAATGAGGCAAAATTTAATGACCAAAAGTGGCTTTTGCTCATTATTTTTTTTTTTTACATTATTAAAACAAACCCTAAGGTTGTCACTAGGGTCAAGTCAGATCGATGCAACTCCCACACTCAATACAACATAACACATTTAATCAATAAAAACTCCTAACAAAACACGACTCTACCTACAGTTACATGGTTACAGCAACTTATGTTTGGCCTAATGCTATACTCTATTGACTTTACATTGATGCAAAACAATATGTCAGTTACACAACACAGTATCAGAAGGCAACAGCTGATCACAGCAGAAAAATCTAAGCATGCCTAATGAAATGGAAAACAAAACAAATTTTCATACAGAATATGGATTGGATGTGACACTTTCAGCATTTAGAAAAAGATAATAACATAAGTCTTCATTTACATTTACCATTTCGTGCTTGTGAATGACTCATCCGGTCATCAGCCAAAACCACAAAATCATATTTAACAATTTTGAACACTCTTTAGAGCATCTTCTTCAACTACAATGGGGATTTTGGCCATCATCAGTCCAATATTATTTGGGGGGATATCCCTCCATGTTTAATGTGGGCTATTTGGCAAGAAATAGGCAGACTTTTGAGGGGACAGAGCGTACATCATTGTAGTTGAAACTGTTTTTGCTGTGATTGTTGTATGATTGGAACAGGCTGTCTTTTTTCTCTTTCAAAGAGTTTGTGGACTTGTGTTATTTTTGTTAGACTCTAAGACTCTCTCTCGTATACTACCTGTGTACATTGGGTATTTTTTTTTTTTCTTCTCTAAATTGATAAAATTTTGCTACATTACCTATAAAAAAATTTAAAAAAATTATGACTACTCTTTAATCTTTATATCCATTCAAGAACAAATTAAATCCAAAAGCCATATATTGAGGTTTGAAGCTTAATATTTAATTATAGCAACACAAAAATATCTAGTATATACCAAGAATAAGATAGAACTGAGGAATGTAAATGCTGAAATTTTGAGTTGAATACTTGAATCGAGCCTTTTTACCTGCACTTCCTCTTCTTGCTCACTTTCCTCCTTGGGAACTACCTCATTTGGTTTGTCAAGTAAGACAAGGTTCTCCACATAATTATCAGCATAAGAACAACCTGTGCTTTTACAAAACCCCAAATTCTTCACTTGTTGGCTCTCAGGGTCATATGAAAAGAGCATCAAACCACCTGATTGCATTTTCTGCACTAATACATGATCATTCTTCCAGAAACGTAAAACTTTCCAATATTGCATATTGAGGTCAATAGTGAACTGTTTAGTCCAAGAATCCACAATGCCGTACTCTTTCATCACCCAAATAGAATAAATATAATGCCAACTCTCATAACATATTAGAGAAAGCAATCCTTTGAATTCTGAGGTAAAAATACGATCATCTGATCCAAATTTACCATATGGCAAGCATATCAAGCGGAAAACCTCATCACCCAAATCAAATGACAAAACTATAAAACTCTGGGCATTACCCCAATCATTGGCCACAAAATAAACAGCTCCATTTAAAGAAGCTGCTTGCTGGGGCCGAATACTCATAGTAATCTTAGGCGGGTATGAGTCACCACCACTAGTTACTCTCCAAGATCCCTCGTTAACAGAGTAAACCTCAACCAGAGGTGGTTTGGCACCTTCGTACCTAGTATCACTTTTATAGGCAATTCTCACCACCTTATAATCATTGGTCCTCGAATCAAACCCAAACGCTAGATAACAAAAGAATTCGGCAGTAACAGAAGGGTTGGGAAGGGTAATAAATTTTCTAATACAAGGATTCCAAAGAATACAGCGGTTTCCTTCATAGAGACAAAACAATCCATTGGCGGAACCGACTAATTGAAAATAGCTAAGACGACTACTCCTTAGTGGTAACTTAAGGTCTTGAATTTCTTCAGATGAGGAGACATTATTGTCATTGTCTTCGTGAATTAATTTGTAGCGCTCTACACGGAGTGCAACATCCAAATACCTAACAATTAATTTGTTGGAATCGGAGTGTGATCGAGTTCGAGTGAGATTGGAATTGATGAAGGCAGGACTTGTGATTAGAGAGTTCCATGATTTTGAAACGCACCTGAATCGGATTAGGGATTTCACGGGTAGCCTATGCAGGATCTCCAGCAACACATCGTATGGCAGATACTCCAAGTCCATCATTCCGGATTTTTTTTTTTTCGGCTTTACCGGATTCGGAGTGTTGGGAATTTTTGTCAATTTAAAGCACTTGTTGTGGGCCTTGTGACAGACTATTAAATTTTACTAACAAAAATTACTTTTTTCTATTTTGTATATATAAAAATATATTAAAAAAAAAAAAAAAGTAGAGTAGGATAGTTTTATTCACTCAAGGAAGGTTTTCACATGATAATTGGCACATGAATCTATAGAAGAATTGTACCTTGATTTATATGCATATTCAATGAACAAAAATGTTTCAATCATGGATAGTCAATTAGATGGAGTGAAGTGAAGTGAAGTTAATGTGAGATTTATTAAAAGGTTTCCATGTTTAGAAATTAGAGTCAATGAAAATTTTTTTAGATCTTCTCTACTCAAATAAGAGGTTAGCAACCGATAGGATGAGATAGATGAGATAGAGTGTAGTCTTTAGAGCCTTTTGGGATCTAATGGCTATTACCAGGGAAGGTAGATTAGAAGAATTAATTTGAAAAGCACCCCTTAAATATTTGAAATTATGTCTCGGTATGTCTTATGTGGCTATCATTAGAAACAATTATATGTTTTACTATACATAAAAAAAAAAATATTTTCTAATCTTAAGTTGGAATCATTGATGATTTGAACTAATTTTAATTGGTCTCCTGTGTGGCGCCTTACTAGTTGCATTCTCATTTTGATTTTATAGAATCGCTTCATTCATGTTGGGTTGGGTCATCACGAACAAGGAGTAATCTTGTCTTTTAATAAAATATCTTTGTTTATAAATATATATATATATATATAATTAAAATTAAAACTATTCTAGACTTAGAAAGGCACTTTACATTTTTGTCTAAAATTTTAAATGATCCTTTCCAAACAAAGAAGGCTTGACAAAGATCCACAGGCCAAAAAACAAATCTGGACAAAAAGAAAAAACAGCTGCCACATTACGCGAATGCATCCTTCAGTCCTATGTATTGCTGTTATCTGCAACACAAATGACAATCATAAAAAATATTAATCTTCAATTTAAAAAATCATTAGCAAAAAAAATTCTCCTAGTACCAACCATACTCTGAAATCGCCTACTAACAACAATCACATTACCAATACAACAATAATAGACAAGAATTGTGTCATATAACAAACCATGTAAAATAAACCATAACGAACCCTTCCAAGTGCTGTCCAAGGACTGCCAATTCTACCGTACAGAGAATCCAACCAGCTAATGAATTCCAATCAATTCCCACTTTTTAAATATTTGTATTTGCAGTCTTTTTTTATTTTATTTTTTTTATTGGTCGTGATAATAAAGATAATCAACAAATAAATTCATATGAAACACCAAAATCAAATCAATAAACAATAAAGGCAAATTTCCTTGTATTATATCAATCATACTAGAAAATAATCCTGAAATTCATTTCTTTCCCCTGATTATCCAAGAAACAAACATAGCCAAAGTACAATGATAATATATATATATATATATATTTTTTATTTATGAATAAAAATGTATTAAAAAAAACAAAAGAAAGATCTAAAGTGAAGTCCAAAACACCAAACCAGCAGCAATCAAACTGCAAACCCCATTTTGAAAACTAAACAGAACTAACTCCCCCAAACTAGAAAATTACACCAAGAAAGGGGTGCATACAAACTCTCCAGCAAATATATTACACTCCACCTAGAGGATTAGTCAAATAACCTACTAGCAGCAAACAGCATCTAGGCACAAGACCAGAACAGCAAACTAGAACAGAAGCTGCAACACTTTGAAGGCAGGAAGCAGGGGATAAGTGATTCACCAGCCCCACTTTCTATTTGCCTTGTTTTATTTTTTTAACCACTAGCACATGACTACTAGCTCAACCATCACCAAACCAGTCAACCATGCTACAAAAAAAATTGTCTAACAAGTAATCTTTTACATTTACTTCTCTCAATTGTTGTGATCCTTTTTTTTTTGCTAGGTAATAAAAGTTTTATTGATAGCAAAAATGCAATGAGTTTACGATTGTAAACACATGGCAAAGAAAGAACACAAACAAATCAAATAGCAGATCTAAGAGAAATAAGAAAATCAGACAAGGAAATACAATGCATGAGGCCCCAAAACAAAGTCCTAGCTAGCGATGTCTTTAACAGTTCAATAGGTCTCTCAATGTCCTCAAAAGTTTGGGCATTGCGTTCCTTCCATACTAACCACATAAGACATGCCGGTACCATATTCCAAACATTTGAAGAATAATTCCCCAAACAATTCCTCCAAGTGAAAAGAAGAGAGTCAACTATATACTACATCACCCACTGAACACCAAACATAAGGAAAACCTCACTCCACAAAGCATGAGCAAACTTACAATGGAGTAAAAGGAGATCCACAGTTTCCTCATCACACCGACAAAGACAACACTAATTAACAAGAGGCAAGTTCTTCTTAACAAGGTTATCTACGGTAAGAATCTCATCCCTAACAGTAGTCCATAAAAAGAAAGACACCCTTTTAGGTACCTTAATACACCAAATGCTCTGCCAAAGGAAAGAAACAGAAGGGGATTTTAATAAAGAATTATAAAAGGTGCGCATATCAAAAATACCACTACGATTCAACTGCCAAATTAGAACATCATCACTCTCCCCCTTGGTATTCTGGTAGAAACATGCTAAAAAAAAAAGGAGTAAAATCTCCCATTTTCCTAGTCATTGAATGCACGACAAAAAAGTAAGTTTCAACTCCTACCACCCCCATCTGGTGCATAAAAAAACAGATCAGAAATCAAAGCCTCTTGAGCCATAGCACAGACAAATAGTTCCAGATATAACTCTTTCAAAGAAGTAGGACCGCTCCAAGGGTCATGCCAAAATCGAATGCGACTACCCTCTCCCTCTGCATACACCATATGACTAAAGAAACTATCTGCATCTTTTCTAATTCTCTTCCTCCACAACCCACAGCCATGTGTCCCTCTAACAACTCTAGTGCACCACCTCCACTACCCTCCCCATATATGGTGGCAATGACCTGAAGCCATAAATGGGTAACTTCCTTCCCAAAGCGCCATAGCCACTTCCCAAGCAAAACTTGTTTAAAAAGCCCAATCCTTAGAATCCCCAAACCACTTGCCTCCACCGGCCAAATAACCTTATCCCAAGCAGCAAGCGGATATTTAAAAACTTCATCAGATCTCCCCCAAAGGAAATTCCTCTGAATCCTCTCTAATCTGTCCACTACATGTTGTGAAATGGTAAACAAAGAAAGATAATAAACGAACTGTCACTAACCTATTCTAAGAGACAAAAGAAAATCCATAAGTGTAGAACAATCAGAGAGATCCCAACACCGAGACCAACCAAAAAGGGTCCGATGACATAAATCTAACAACTGTGCCAAAGATTTTCCTGTATCCTCAAAAGAACGCTGATTCCATTGAGTCCAAATAGTCCACATTAACTGAGGTTGTAACAGAATTGGGGTATTTGCACATTTACGAAACATAAAAGAAGAAATTCCAATTCCTCTAGAAGTTGAAAGAAAGAGTCCAACAGCGTTGGTTCTTTTTGAGGTCGTGATTACCTTCTTTTATTAAGTCCAATTGCCTAAAGAAACCTAAGCTGTGATTGCTTACACTTACATCATTTTCCTTCTAATTTCTATATAATATACCATAAACATAGATATAATTTTCTCCCTACAGCAAACCAGGCCATTTAATAATTAAATAATACTATACTATATTTGTTTGATTAGTAAAATAAAACTTCTATAGAAAAAAAAGGTCCCAATTAAAATCCTATTCTATACCCATAATTCAATTCCAAAGTCCTCTCTGCAAAACCCTAATCAATTTTCCATAGAAAAGCCAGAAAAATTACTGGAGAAGTAACACAAGGTCCAATTTACCCTCCTTGCCCCCATTAATGTCAAAATCTTTCCACATCAACTAACAACCAAAGTGAATCAATAGACTGCAGTCTACTTCATATAATTCAGCTAAACAAAAAAAATACTTATTTTTTGGGCAAACACCACTTATGGTCCTTAGAGTTTCTCCCATTTTTCAGTTTCGACCTTAGAGTTTCAACATAGTTAAAAATTTGTAAAATAATCCAATTTGTATTTTCCCAACAGCAGAATAGAGAACTATACAACAAATTCAAGTTCAGAAAAGTGGACAATCTTATCCTCTTTTTTTGTTACATGTCAATACCATGAAGCAATTATAAGCCATCTTGGTAGTCACATGGCACTTGTAATCCACCTAGATTACCAGTGTACAATTTCTAAACCATTTAGAACCTTTTTTTTTTTAATCATAAACGTGCCCAATCACATGAAATGTCAGTGTCCAAATTAGCATGTAGACCAAATTATATCATTCTAGAAATTTAAGGATTCCATTACTACTTTAGAAACCCTAGCTAAATAGGAAAAATGAGGTAAAATTTAATGACCAAAAGTGGCTTTTGCTCTTTTTTTTTTTTTTTTTAAAAAAAAAAAAAAACAAACCCTAAGGTTGTCACTAGGGTCACGTCAGATCAATGCAACTCCCATACTCAATACAACATAACACATTTAATCAATAAAAACCCCAAACAAAACACAACTCTACCTACAGTTACATGGTTACAGCAACTTATGTTTGGTCTAATGCTATACTCTATTGACTTTACATTGATGCAAAACAATATGTCAGTTACACAACATAGTATCAGAAGGCAACGGCTGATCACAGCAGAAAAATCTAAGCATGTCTAACAAAATGGAAAGTGAAACAAATTTTCATATAGAATATGGATTGGATGTGACACTTTCAGCATATAGAAAAAGATAATAACATAAGTGTTCATTTACATTTACCATTTCGTGCTTGCGAATGACTCATCCTGTCATCAGCCAAAACCACAAAATCATATTTAACAATTTTGAACACTCTTTAGAGCATCTTCTTCAACTGCAATGGGGATTTTGGCCATCATCAGTCCAATATTATTTGGGGGGATATCCCTCCATGTTTAATGTGGACTATTTGGCAAGAAATAGGCATACTTTTGAGGGGACAGAACATACATCATTGTAGTTGAAACTGTTTTTTCTGTGATTGTTGTATGATTGGATGGCCGCCTTGAACAGGCTGTCTTTTTCCTCTTTCAAGGAGTTTGTGGACTTGTGTTATTTTTGTACATTGTGTCTTTTTTTTCTTTTTTCTTTTTTCTCTAAATTGATAAAATTTTGCTACATTACCTATAAAAAAATTTAAAAAATTATGACTACTCTTTTTATCCATTCAAGAAAAAATTAAATCCAAAAGCCATATATTGAGGTTTGAAACTTAATATTTACTTATAGCAACGCAAAAATATCTAGTATATACCAAGAATAAGAAAGAACTGAGGAATGTAAATGCTGAAATTTTGAGTTGAATACTTGAATCGAGCCTTTTTACCTGCACTTCCTCTTCTTGCTCACTTTCCTCTTGGAAACTGCATCATTTGGTTTGTCAAGTAAGACAAGATTCTCCACATAATTATCAACATAACAATAAGAATACCATCTGCTTCTATAAAATCCCAAATTGTTCACTTGTTGGCTCTCAAGGTCATATGAAAAGAGCATCGAACCATCTAGTTGAATTTTCTGCACTAATATACGATCATTCTTCCAGAAACCTAACACTTTCCAATATTGCATATCGAGGTCAATAGTGAATTGTTTAGTCCAAGAATCCACAACACCATACTCTTTCATAACCCAAACAGAACAACACTTGACACGGCACATAAAATACTCGCCCATATGCTGATGCTCATAACATATTAGAGAAAGCAATCCTTTGAATACTGAGGTAACAATATGAGCATTCAATTTGAATTTACCATTTGGCAAGGATATCACGCGGAAAACCTCATCACCTAAATCAAATGACAAAACTACTGAACTCTGGGCTTCGCCCCAATCATTCGCGGGAAAATAAACAGCTCCATTTAAAGAAGCTGCTTGATGGGGCCAATTACTAATAGTAATCTTAGGCGGATACGAGTCGCCAGCACTAGTTATTCTCCAAGATCCCTCTCTTACAGAGTAAACCTCAACCAGAGGTGGTTTGGCACCTTCGGACCTAATTTTTACCAATTGATATGCAATTCTCACCACCTTATAATCATTGTTCCTCGAATCAAACAGAAACGCTAAATAACAAGGAAAGAGGCCAGTAACTGAAGGCTTGGGAAGGGTAATAAATTTTCTAATACAAGGATTCCAAAGAATAAAGCGGTTTTCTTCATAAAGGCAAAACAATCCATTCACGGAACCGACTAATTGAAAACAATCGCATCTACTCCTTAGTGGGAACTCAAGATCTTGAATTTGTTCATTATTGTCATTGTCTTCGTGTATTAATTTGTAGCGCTCTACATGGGATTTGACATCCAAATACCTAACAATTAATTTGTTGGAATCGGAGTGTGATCGAGTGAGACCGAAATTGATGAAGGCAGGACTTGTAATTAGAGAGTTGCATGATTTGGAAACGCACCTGAATTGAATTAGGGATTTCAAGGGTAGTCTATGGAAAATCTCCAGCAACACTTCGAATGGCAGATACTCAAACATTCCTTATCGTTCTTTCTTTTTTTCGGCTTTACCAATTTCAAACTAGGTAAAATTTTCTATTTGAAGCACTTGTTGTAGGCCTTGTGGTTGTGGGCCTGTGGCAGACAATTAACTTTTACTAACAAAAATTATTTTTTTTCCCCTTAGAAAAATTAATAAAATCTTATCAAATTAGTTGAAATTTAAAAGGCCTTTTGTCAAAAACAAACTTAAGGCAAAATACATTTGAGTGAATATGAGATTTGCACAGAGATGCAAAATTTAATGGCCACCTAACTTAACTAATAAAATGGACAAAATATTGATATTAAAATTGATTTCAAACATTAGGGCTAATGTACAAAATTGTAAACTTCAAACATCAATGGGGAGGTTAAATTTCAAAATAAGTTAGAGGAATGCATGGGTGTAACCAATGGAGGAGGATTAAGGTAGATTGGGATAACTTTATTCACTTAAGTAAGGTTTTCGCATGATAATTGGTACGGGAATCATGAAGAGTTGAACCCTAATTTATATGCCTATTTAGTGAACAAGGATGTTTCAATTAATTCAATCATGGATGGTTAATTAGATGGGGTGCAATGGAGCTGGAATGTAAGATTTATTAAAAAGTTTTCATTTTTAGAAATTGGTGTCAATGAATTTTCTTTCAAATCTGCTGTACTCAAATATCCCCAAGAGGTTAGCGACCAATAGGATGAAATGAAAATTCAAGGGGAGTGGTCATTTTGATGTTTGTTCTTAGTATGAGATTATTTGGGGTAAAATAGAAGAGTCTTTAGTGTGTTAAAGCCTGAAAAAGGGCTCATTTTTCATTTGGAAAGTAGCATAGGAGGTGTTATATGCATCTGCCTATATAAATGGTGAGACTACATACCATTTGTTGATCCATTTAATATGTTTTATAGAAGATAGTCTTTAGAGCCTTTTGAGATCAAATGGCTATTATTAAGTAAGGTAGATTGGAGGAATTAGTTTGAAAAACATCCCTCAAATATTTGGAATTTTGACTCGTTAAGTTCGAAATTATATATATATATATATATATATATCTTATTTTAAGTTGGAATCATTGATGATTTGAACTAAGTTTAATAATTCTCATGTGTGGGTTCCCACTAGTTGCATTTCCATTTAGATTTTATAGAATCACTTCACCCATGTGCAATTCTTTTGGGTTCTTTTTTTATCATCTTGAACACGAAATAATCTTGTCTTCTAATAAAATATCTTAGTTTATCAATAAATAAAAAATTAAATTATTCTAAATAGAAAGTGTACTTTACATTTTTGTCTAAAATTTAAAATGATCATTTCCAAACAAAGAAGGCTTGACAAAGAGCCATAGGCCCAAAAAAAAAAAAGAAAAAATTCTAGGCAAAAAGAAAAAACTACTGCCACATTACGCGACTGCATCCTTTGGTCCTTCTATTTATTGTTGGTATCTGCAACACAAATGAAAATCATAAAAAATATTAATATTCTTTTTTTTTTCCGCTAAAAAAAATATTAATCTTCAATTTATAAAATCATTAGCTAAAATAATTTTTTATCCTATTGGCAACCATATTTTAAAATCACCAACTAATAACAATCACATTACCAATACAATAATAATAGACACAAGAATTGTGTCACATTCCAAACCATATAAACTAAACTACAATGAACTATTAACCAAGTGCTATCCAATGACTGTCAATTCTGCGGTACAAAGAATCCAACCAACTATGAATTCCAATATTTGTATTTACAGTCTTTTTTTTTTTTAATTAGGTATTAATAATAAAGATAATCAACCAATAAAGATATATAAAGCACCAAAATCAAATCAATAATCAATAAACAGTAAAGGCAAATTTCCTTGAATTATCAACCATGCTAGAAAATAATCCTGAAATTCATTTCTTTCCCCTGATTATCCATGAAACAAACATAGCCAAAGTACAATGATTATATATATATCTATAAATATATATATTAAAAAAAAAATCTACAGTGAATTCCAAAACACCAAACCAGCAGCAAACGAATTGCAAACCCCATTTTGAAAACTAAACAGAACCACCTCCCCCAAACTAAAAAAATTACACCAAGAAAGGGGTGCATACAAACTCTCCAACAAATATATTACACTCCACCTTGAGGATTAGTCAAATAACCTACTAGTAGCAAACAGCATCTAGCTAGCACAGAAGCTGCAACAATTTGAAAGCAGCAAGCAGGGGATACGTGATTCACCAGGCCCACTTTCTATTTTCAAATTATTCTTGTTTTTTTAAGCATAAGCACATGACTACTAGCTCAACCATCACCAAATCAGTCACAACCATGCTACAAAAAAATTGTCTAACACCTAATCTTCGACATATACTTACTGTCAATTGCAGTGATCCTTTTAGGCACAAAGGCCCCTAATCTCCATTTTATTTCCAAAAAAAATTCTTTTAACCATTTGTTCTTCAGTAAACATAATTTTTGAAAATTTACAAGTGTTCCTCGGCCTCCAGATATGATATACAGCAGCTGCTATGGCCATTTTCCCCACTCTTGATTGTATACTTCTACCTGTTAAATTTTTCCCCCAATCAATTACTGCTCCACAGTGATCACGCTCCTGCTGCCATAAACATTCCCACACTACTTGCTGCCACATCCTGATTGAAAAGGAACATTCAAAGAAAATATGATCCCTGGATTCACACTTGTTTCTGCAGAATCAACGCAACAAATTTCCTTGCCAGCCCCACTTAACTAATCTATCAAAAGTGGAAAGCCTATCCTGAATAGCCAACCAAAAAATAAATGCATGTTTTGGCATGATGGCAGTATCCCAAACCACTTTATCCCAATCAACTTCATTGCTTCTATTTCTAAGGGCTTCCCAAGCAGATTTACAAGAAAATCTACAATTTTTAGTTAAAAGAGTCCATACTAAAGTGTCTTCTCCATGAATAGGAACCAACATTCCTGCTGTAAAAGACTTTGATCCATAGATCGAGGAGGCCTCCACTGCCAATGACCATTAACAATAACACTAGACACCCTAGCTGAAGGATAGCTGCCTGCTGCAAATATGGCTTTAGTATCAAATCTGTGACTAAGGACCCCTTAAGGATGCCAATTATCATGCCAGAAACCCTACTCCCATCTCCAATTTTCCATTTAAAAAACAGAACAGTTCTTGTGGGGGGGGGGGGGGGGGGTGTAGGTTTTACCTCCCAAAAACTTTGCCCTTTCTAAAGGTATTTGTGTATCCATGCCACCCACAAGGAGCCAGCTTGCACAAGCAAAATCCAAATGTGCTTCGTTATGGCAGCCCTATTCCACTCCCTCCCTAACCCTTTTCAGCCCCAAGTCACCCTCCTTTGTTGGCAAACAAACTTGTTCAAGCTACTTTAGCTATATGAACAGCCTGATCAGATTGAAAAGCTTCTCAATGTCCTTAATCAGCTTAGCTGGAAAAATGAAATAGCTTGTCCAATAAACTTGAATCCCGAACAAAACATATTGAATAAGTCGGACTATACCAGCAAAAGATAGATTTTTAGTTGCCCAAGAAATTATTCCAGCAGCTATCTTCTCCAAAACCAACTTTCGATCCATATAAGACAGTTCCCTGGTATGAGAGGTAATCGAAGATATTTGATAGGAAGAATCCCTTCCTTAAAAGGTAAGACATGAAGAATTTTTTGTTTTGTTTTGTTTTACTAATTTTGGTATAGCAGAGAAGCAAAATTTCACTCTTCAAAGCTAGGAACTCAAGGATGGATGAACAAATAGAAAAACCCCAACACCTTGACAAATCAAAAAGAGTGTGATGAAACACATTTTCATTTGAAGATAAAGAGTCTATGTCATACATTTAGCCATGGATAGTCAATTAAATGGGATGTGATGGATTTGGAATGTGAGATTTACTAAAAGCTTTCATGTTTAGAAATTGGAGTCAATTAATTTTCTTTTAGATATTCTCTACTCAAATATCCCCAAGAGGTTAGCTACTGATAGGATGAAATGAAAATTTAAGGGGATTGATAATTTTGATGTTTTTTCTTAGTATGAGGTTATTTGGAGTAAAGTAGAAGAGTCTTTAGTGCTTCAATGCCCAAAGGAGAGTCTCATTTTTCATTTAAAAAGTAGTGTGTAAGGTGATGTATGCACCTATATAAATGGTGAGACCGTGAACCATTTGCTGATCCATTTCATATGTTTTATAAAGGGTAGTCTTTAGAGCCTTTTGGGATCTGATGGCTGTTACCAAGGAATGTAGGTTCAAGGAATTACTTTGAAAAACACCCCTCATTCCTGTAGCACATATTGTTTCTCTTATGGAACTCACATAATGAGAGAGACTGCATCACATCAGTTCTAACTATCCTAGGGTAGAAAGGGTACCATGAAAGGAAAGAGAGAAAATCATTACACCTATACAAGAAAACCATGAGAGGGTCATGCCAGGCTTTTGAGGCAGGGTTGTTATTTTGTTGGAGTCACTGGCATGGAAACCATAGTTCAGATATTTGGAATTTGATTCTAGGCTGTTTGATGTGAATTTTATGGACGAAACGAAATCGTTGCTCCTTTGAGGACATTGAGAAGACGTTGGTTGAGTTAAAAGATTTGTGCCACCATAGTCCTTTTGATTGGTCATGGTGCTGGGGTTTTACGGATTGTTCCTCTTTTATAGAGTTTGTTTTTTCTCATAGAATAGCCTCTTGATTTCTTTTCTCTTTGCTTTCTGTTTTTGCTTTTCTGTGTTCATCATCATTAACACCATGCATTTTCGTTTCTTTCTCTTTTTTTCTTAAATAATATTATTCTTATTACCTATCAAAAAAAAGGAAACATAACAACAGTTCTCTAACATAGTTCAAGGAAAAAGAAAAATATAATCTATAAGATATGTATTATGTCTCTATCGTATCAGTTCTCTAACATGGTTCAAGGAAACAAAAAAATATAATATATAAGATACATACTACATCTCAATCATGTCAAGAGATTTTTATTTTTTATAAGTAAAAAAAAAAAAAAAATGTATACTTGTGTTTGACTAGTTTACATGTTAGCTGTCCTACCCTTAGTAGCACCTACGGGTTTTGATGTACTCACACAATTATTGGGGCAATTTATCAAGCATGTTAAGCATGAACAAAGAAGTAGGGACTCTGGCCATGGCCAGCAAATTATACACAATCAAAGAATCAGAAAATAAAGAGAGAGAGAGGACTTCCTTTTGCTGAAGAGCTGAGTTTGCTGAGAAAACAATAACCCAGCACCAGCGAAGGCAGATGTGGCATCCAACTGACTGCTTGAAAAAACAAAATCAGTCTAGGAGTGAGTAAGGCTGAGGAGAATTGGGTTAAGTACTATTTACCCTTGGTGAGTTAGAGGGTTAAGCTTACCCGGTTTAAGTTATCCGGGTTAGGTTATCTGGGTTGGGTTAAGTTTAGTACTTTCTTTTCTTTTTTCTTTTTTTGATAGGTAAGAAAAAATATTATTAAAGCTGGAAAAGAATGAAAAAAACAGAAGTTTCACGATAGTGAACAAAGAGGAAAGAGAAGTAAAAATAAACGAATTGTCACTAAACTATTCTAAGAGACAAAAGAAAATCCATTAGTGTAGAATAATCTGAGAGACCACAACACTGAGATCAACCAAAAAGGGTCCAATGACATAAATCTAACAACTGTGCCAAAGATTTTCCAGAATCCTCAAAAGAACGCCGAGTCCATTCAATCCAAATAGTCCACATTAACTGAGGTAGAGACAGAATTGGGGTATTTGCACATTTATGAAACATAAAGGAAGAAATTCCAATTCCTCTAGAAGTGAATGAAAGAGTCCAACAGCTTTGGTTCTTTTTGAGGTTGTGATTACCTTCATTTATTAAGTCCAATTGCCTAAAGAAACCTAAGCTGTGATTACTTACACTTACATCATTTTCCTTCTAATTTCTATATAATATACCAAAAACATAGATATAATTTTCTCCCTACAGCAAACCGGGCCATTTAATAATCAAATAATACTATACCATTATTTGTTTGATCAGTAAAATAAAACTTCTATAGAAAAAAAAAAGGTCTCAATTACAATCCTATTCTATACTCATAATTCAATCCCTAAGTCCTCTCTGCAAACCCTAATCAATTTTCCATAGAAAAGCCAGAAAAATTACTGGAGAAGTAACACAAGGTCCAATTTACCCTCCTTGCCCCCATTAATGTCAAAATCTTTCCACATCAACTAACAACCAAAGTGAATCAATAGACTGCAGTCTACTTCATATAATTCAGCTAAACAAAACAATACTTATTTTTTGGGCAAACACCACTTATGGTCCTTAGAGTTTCTCCCATTTTTCAGTTTTGACCTTAGAGTTTCAAAATAGTTAAAAATTTGTAAAATAATCCAAATTGAATTTTCCCAACAGCAGAATAGAGAACTATACAACAAATTCAAGTTCAGAAAAGTGGACAATCTTATCCTCTTTTTTTGTTCCATGTCAATACCACGAAGCAATTATAAACCATCTTGGTAGTCACATGGCACTTGAAATCCACGCAGATTACCGGTGTACAATTTCTAAACCTTTTATAACCTTTTTTTTTTTTAAATCATAAACATGCCCAATCACATGAAATGTCAGTGTCTAGATTAGCATGTAGACCAAATTATATCATTCTAAAAATTTAAGGATTCCATTACTACTTTAGAAACCCTAGCTAAATAGGAAAAATGAGGCAAAATTTAATGACCAGAAGTGGCTTTTGCTCATTATTATTTTTTTACATTTTTAAAACAAACCCTAAGGTTGTCACTAGGGTCATGTCAAATCAATGCAACTCCCACACTCAATACAACATAACACATTTAATCAATAAAAACCCCTAACAAAATATTTGGCAAGAAATAGGCAGACTTCTGAGGGGACAGAACGTACATCATTGTAGTTGAAACTGTTTTTGCTGTGATTGTTGTATGATTGGAACAAGCTGTCTTTTTTCTCTTTCAAGGAGTTCGTGGACTTGCGTTATTTTTGTTAGACTCTAAGACTCTCTCTAGTATACTACCTGTGTACATTGGGTTTTTTTTTCTCTAAATTGATAAAATTTTCCTACATTACCTATAAAAAAAATTTAAAAAAATTATGACTACTCTTTAGTCTTTATATCCATTCAAGAACAAATTAAATCCAAAAGCCATATACTGAGGTTTGAAACTTAATATTTAAGTATAGGAACACAAAAATATCTAGTATATACCAAGAATAAGATAGAACTGAGGAATGTAAATGCTGAAATTTTGAGTTGAATACTTGAATCGAGCCTTTTTACCTGCACTTCCTCTTCTTACTCACTTTCCTCCTTTGAAACTACATCATTTGGTTTGTCGAGTAAGACAAGGTTCTCCACATAATTATTAGCATAAGAAGAACATGTGCTTTCACAAAACCCCAAATCCTTCTCTTGTTGGCTCTCAAGGTCATATGAAAAGAGCATCAAACCACCTGATTGCATTTTCTGCACTAATACATGATCA